>NW_009592933.1:19045-19937 GCF_000690535.1 Cariama cristata | reverse complement strand
GTCTGTATCTGTTTTGTTTCAGGGTTTTTTATACCATCATTGGGGTAATGTTAGATCTTGATACACTTGTGATAGTGGCACTGTCCCTCGTTGACTGACTTTTATGGCAACAGCCATGAAAGAGGAAAGGGATGGATTGGGGGGGCAATTCACGGGAGGGAGTAGGTGAACATGGTCTGAGACCACCAGAAGGCATTTGAAAGGAGAAAAATATGGGTTATGTAAGTGTATATGTTTTGCTCTTGATTTACAAAGAAAATAATTTTTTTTAAAAAAATCAAGTATGTAAAAATAATCCTATGTCTAAGCCTTTGCAGAAAGGCTGACTTCCCTCATGTGTTTCTCTGAGACAGCAGAAAGGGAACTACCTCTGACCCAAAAGCTGTCTCTGGTAACTCAGGTAATAAGATCTGTCCTACAAGCTTTGGATTCATACCTGCTTTGATGAAGTTCTTGCAAGTTTTGGATCTGGCCTGACTCATCTCCTGCTGCCTCTCTGCACAGAGTGTGTTTGGATCTCTCTGCAAAGTACAGGTTGTGACTGTTCAGTTGTATCAGGATGTCCAGGAGATCGAGCATTGCTACACTGGCCACAGTGAAGCACCAGAGATGGGATTTGCCCTACCAGATCTCCATTGGAGTTACTTACCCTGGTTCTCAGCCTTCGATGGGAAGAAAGGCAGTCATCCTAAAGCTGAATCTCTTAAGTCTCCTGCTTTCCACTGACTGTACAGAGCGCCTGGGGTGACTAGCTGAAATGTAGATCTCCAGTTTTAGATGAAATGGATATTTCTGCAGTTTACTGACTGCCCTGTCTGCAGAGTGGCAAGAGTGCTGATTCAGGAGGGCATGTAATCATGTGCCAGTCCTTGAGAGAAAGACGTTTAAAAAA
>NW_009592933.1:13617-19030 GCF_000690535.1 Cariama cristata | reverse complement strand
GGAAGGAGGGAAGTGTAGATATGCTAACTACAAGCAGAATATTCCCAGTTAGTCCATTAAAATGTCAAGTATCAGACAAATATTTTCCTGTAGGAGATAAACCCTTTTGCTTGGCTGTGAAGTTTCAGATCTGTATTTCAGTCATAATTTGAAAAGCTACGTATTTTTAAAATCTGCTAATTCTACGTGTATATTCTTGCACACGCACATGTACAATGCACACATTCTTGTCCTTGCAGGCGATACAAGGGGAAAATGTATCAGTTGTTCTGTTCACAGGCAAAAGTAAAGCCTCAGTAAAGAGTTTCTTGTCCCCTCTCAGGTCCTTCTGGAGCAGCGTTCAGCCGTACGCAGACCTCTGAGACCCTGTACTCAAGGTGCAGTGTAACCCTGTACCACCCTGAGTTGGCTCTAGCCGCTCGGGATGCGTGAGTCGTGCGGGGACATCAATCGGGAGAGGGATTTTTGGAGCAGCATGCTGGCTGCTGTGTTAGGAGGCAGCGTGAACATGTGGTTGGAGAGGCTTGGCAGAACTGCAGTACCCTGAATCACAGTATGAGGAGGTAAGGGATGAGGCAAAGAGCAGCCATACCCTTTTAGCAGCATCTAAACCCTATACCTGCAAGCAAATGAGACAATAGTTTTGTTGCTGAGATCTGGAGGTCGTGTCAATAATACAGCATCAGGGTTTCCCTGCCTTGAATGATATATTGGTGGGAGAGCATGAGAGAGCTCTGCACCTTCAGCCATGAGTAAGTGGGTTGGAGCTAACACCAGGTGGGATCCCGGAGTAAGAGAAGCGGTTGTTAAATGTAGCAAGTGTGGGTTTGTTCTGCCAAGTCGCTGCTTGAGCAGAGAACAAAGGTAGGTGGTGGCATGAAGTCCTCACACCCTCTCTGAGCTGAGGCAGGACTTGTGTTTAGGTGCTAAGGTACTCCCATGCTCAGCATCCCAGAGAGCTGTTTTATCTAGAGGGAGTGCTGCTGATGGGTGGAACGGGTAGATGATGTTACTTGGTAAAAGAAGAGAGAAATAAACGTTATTCTGGTTTGTAACTAAACTCTTCATTCCTCCAGGATTCAGTTACCGTAACACTTTTGTGGAGAAAAAGTAACAAAGATCTTCTTTGGCTTAGAGCAAGGCAAAGTAGTCTGCCGATTTTTGGTGATTGTATTTGTTTCTTACAGAAACCACCGTAGGGATGGCTGTGACAGATACGGCCAGCACGTGGCTCTGCGTCAATGTGCCCCTTTTCCTAAGCTGATTCTGCCCAGCTCTGGCTGCAACCTTCATTGCAGATCTTTTAAGCGCTCTTTGTTTTTGTTCCCACCGAACAATTTGAAAACTTGAGGCACACAGAGGTGGAACATTTCAGTTACAGGTGTATGTGGTACCTACCTCAACAGTGTTAATGCGTTGGTAGCCAGCCGTCACTCTCCTGCAGCCGGGCTGCCCCAGTTGTTTCCCTGGCTCCCCTGCCTGCTTCCGTGCCTCGCTGGAGCTCTTCATTTCATTTTGCAAGATTTGCAGAGGGCTAAATCAAGGCCCGGGAGTGTTATTTTTAGAGTCTTGAAAATAGGCTAATGTACAAAAAAAGATTTTTCTCACAGTTTACTGAACCATTTTTTGATTTTGAGGGAGAGGGGAGGATGGCAATAAGATGGAAGGGCTTTTCATGTCATCTCCTTAGTCTCATAAGGGGCAAAGGGTCCATCTATGGTGGTAGCATCCTCTCAGAGCCCCATATGCATTGTCTCATCCCATTCTTCCCCCTTGAACTGTTTCCAAAACTCCTCTTTCCTTATCCACCCACTTTTCCTCCCTCCTGCCACCCCCTGTCCTTTAGTGCTGCCCCAGATGTCTTCTCCTGTGCCTGCTGCCTGCATTGTCAGTTGCACACAGATTGCATTTCCCCAAATCAATTTTAAGGAGCCATTGATAGAGGCAGATTTCAGGAAAATGCCTACCATTCATTTCTTGGTTTCTACCAGGACGAGTTTCAAGTGTTCGTGTTCCAACTAGGAGGCTCATTCAAGGTCTAGAGCTGGGCAGATGCTGCAAAGACCGGCACACCAGAGGAGTGTTTGTCCTGGGCTTTCTGACCACGTCTGTCTCAGCCTCTGGGGAAGGGTGACTGTCATTCAAGGGTGATGTACTTTGAAATCGTCATGAAGCCAGGCGGTGCTGCCTCACTGGGGGCAGGTGATGTGGCTGAGGTCAGTTGGAGGATGGGGGAAAGGACAGTTTAGTCCTCAACTCTACAAAAAAAAAAAAAAAAGAAAAAAAAGAGGGGAAGAGGAGGCAATGGGGCAGAAGCTGTTGACCTTGAAGTGCTGTGCTTCCAAGAGGCCATCCATCTGCTGCCCCGTGTTGAAGTGAGCGCAGGTTTGGATCGCTAATCCTTTCCTCTGACCCCGGGGACTCCACATTTCAGAGAGTGTGAGTGAGCAGATGGATTTTATTAGACTTAGAAGAGCCAGTTTTTAAACTGAAAAAGCTCTCAACCTTGTCTTTAGCAGAATGGTGTTGACATGGAGGTCTGTGTCTTTCGTACTGCTTGCCTCTTCCCTGCTTCTCTCCCCCACGTGCAGTACAGTGTTGAAAAGCCACCTGAGCACTGCCCACCTACTGATCATGGCAGCTGCTTGTCATACCAAATGCTTTCTATATATCTTACCTCAGATTTGTTTTGGCTTAAGATATAGCCCAGTCCTCCAAATGTTTACTGCTGGACGTGCTCCCGCTGACATCCGCAGGAGAGCAGCGAGTCCAGCTGTTGACTGAAGTGATCCTAGCAGCAGCTGCTGCCCGTTTGGGGTACGGACCTTCTCCACGAAGTTGTGAGTGTATCCTGAACGCAGAGTGTATGTTTACTAATGTCCTTCCAAGATAAAAGACCACAAAGATGACCACCACTTACGGACTAATTAGCTGGAAGCTTCCATCTCATTTGGCATAATCCAGATGTTATCCTGCTAATTTCAAGACTGTTACTCAAGCGCAAAAATCGACACACAGGAGTTGAGAGCGGGTCTATATCAGAGGCTTTTGTCAAGGAGGCCATCAGTCAGGGCTTTGATGGGGTGTGTGATCTTTGGCCAACACGGCTGTGCTGACAAGAGGTCCCAAAACCTTGTTTTTACTGATATTGTCGACATGGGGGAGAAGCTTTCCTGCAAGTTTAGTGCTGCCAGTGTGAGCTCTGTCAATGGTGACCTCTCTTTACCCATCCTGTAGGTCCCAGTCCAGCTGCTCTGGCAACCTCCCTGGTAAGAGCCCGCCTAAGTGGGTGCAGTTGTGAGGTTCCTGTTATGCGGCCAGGACTGTACTTGTTTTTATTATTTTTTTTTTAAGAGTCTTTTGAATAGATTTTTTAAAATGTACATCTTGTTCTCAAGAAGGCTTTGATCTTGTTAATCTTTTCATCTATACGTCAATCTGTTGTGTGAAAATACTGGAATGTACTTTTATTGTGTCATGGGGTTTCTTTGGGTTTTGTTTTCATTTTTTTGCATAGTTTAGAGAATTTTTCTTCCCTGAGGCTCTCCCTCTGGCTTGCTCCTACATGAAAGTTGACCACAGGTATGTCAGGTTCTACAGTGCCACTTTACGCCATGTCTTTGAATTTTCTTTGCAGGGATTTCCTAGTATCAAATTAAAACAATTCTTTATCTTTCCTTGCATTAAGATAAAGAAAGCATTTTTTGTGAGTCTGCACATTCAGCTCTGAGCAGACATGAGCCCTCTCTGCCTATCTCCACCAGGTGGGATGCACTCCCAACTTCAAACCCAAGGTCTTGTGGTTGCTACAGCATGAGGCAGAGTCTGGACTAACTTACCTGCTCTCTGTCTGCGTTATTAGGTCAAGCAACTGGTGTGCTGCTCTGGTTGTGGTCATTTGGCTAGTTCAAGGCATGGGCAATATGATTAAATCCATCTGCGTTTGGCCACATAGACTTAGCCTTAATGTTGGTCACTTACATATGCTCATCTCCCCTAGTTCTTACCATAGGTTTAGACCTCAGGTTATGCTTTCGTAGTTTCAGCCGTGCTTTCCTAAAATGTCCATCAGTTCTTGTGAAAACCCTTGTGTAAATGCAGTCATGTCTGTGAAAAGTGGTATAACTTTATCCCAAGGGAAAGTGGAGGAAAGTTGGACCTCATTGAAGACAGTGGTGTGACAAGGTGTCCCTTTTAACTTTCCTCCGTGTAAACTAGAAATTGTTCTACTTAGTAGTTTATAGCATCATGGTAACAGTTGATCACTTCAACGTGGAAAGGAACCGATCCTTTTGATTCTGTGTGTAACTGTGTGGACAGAGAGTTTGACTCGTGATGATGGGTTGAGGAGGAGAAGGTTAGAGCATGAAAGGCAGCCACCTGGGAAGTGTGCTGCCAAAGCACAGAGCCTGCTTCGAACGGCTTCTCCATCGCAGACATCCTTGCTTAAGCACTTGTGCGTGGCCCAATGGTATGCTCAAGGACTGCGTGGAGGTATTTCACATGCTTTGTGTTGACCTTTCAGAGGCTGAGACACTAGGCAGTACCTCAAGATCTTTGAATATTTGTTGTCCTGGATGTTGTTGACCCATTGCAGGTAAGGGTAAACTTCTTGGTTTATGAAAACGTAATGAATTTCTTTTTCTACCTCGTGTCTTTTGCCTAGGTCTTGAGGGAGACTAATAAATTGGCTGAAATGGAAGAGCCACCTTTGCTACCAGGAGAAACCATTAAAGACATGGGTATGTGAAGAGGAAATTCCTTATCGTTTATGACCAAATAGAATATCCATAGAGCAAAATATCTTGGCGGTCATTGACCAACAACAACAAATTGCTGATGTTTTCAGAACCATGACCAGGTTGTTTCATTAATCAAGTTACTGGGCATCACATGAACCAAGGTAACTATATGTCTCCTCTTAGCATGTAGCAAGTACAAGGCAATTCATCATATCTTAGCATGAGTGATGAGGCAGGTTGTACAGCTTTGCATTTGCTGCCTCCTGAGAGGACATGGATTGACTGTTTCAAGTTGTGCTTGCCACAGGGTAACTTCTTCGGTTGACACAGGACAATTGCGTGTCGAATCTCCATCACAGGCTGCAGGAGTGGATACAGTGCTGTAGCAGAGAATTTGCTGTGATATGAGGATGGGGCTTTTTTCTTTTTTTTTTTTCATTCAGGCATTCTGACATGCATCAGGTTTGCTGATGCACTCCAGTCTGAAAGTTTGAGTAAGCATCTTGATTAATTTTCTGTGAAAGGTTTTGCATTCACTAGTTTAACATGTTGCCTTTCTCTTAAAATGATATGGAAGAGCATAACTTCAGTCCTAAGAATAAAAAAAAAACAAACCTGAAAATACCTCACCAGGAAAACCTGCCCAACAACAACATAAAACCCCCAAAAAC
>NW_009592933.1:4471-13586 GCF_000690535.1 Cariama cristata | reverse complement strand
AACCCCACCCCCCCCCCCCCCCCCCCCCCGCCCAATGCTCAATCCTTTACTCCTTTTCTAAGGACTCTGAACTTGTACTCCAACCACACACTGCAGACTGACATTTAACTTGCTCCACAGGCACAGTTAGCTCTGCCAACAAGACTATATTTTGAAGGGTTCCTGGGGAATGGTTTAAGAGATCAGAATTACCACTGTTTTATCTATTGGCAAACGATGTGATGAGCCACGTAAGTCTGTAAGACCGGGTGGCTTTTGGAGTAGGCCAGACAGCAGCTGCCTGGTCCAGAAAGAAGTTAAAGGTAGCAAAAAGGAAATCTTTATTATTCATCAGCAATAACTATTTCCTGTTAAAAGTGTCGAGAAAGGCAAATGTAATTCTCTCTGTATTTTACAGGGTTTGGAAGAAAAATTATTTCAGCCAACCCAATAATCTAGGCTAAGATTGGCCCTATAAAACACAGGAATTCCATAAGCAGGGGAATTAGTAAATCCTGGTTTCCAGTATCTTTCTCCCATATGGATTCTCTTATATCTACCAAAGACTAAGCTTATTAGACTTTCCCTTGGTAGTAGTGCTAGTACAACCTCTCTACTATACCTGGTATCCATTCTCACAGTGAAGCATTTTGATGCCTTGGAGATCCCTATTTATCAGATAGAGACTGCTGGAATCACAGAACTGTGGTAGGGTTAAGGTCAGACAAGCCATGTGTGTAGGTACATGTGTACATGTGCAGTGTAATTAAGTAAAATCGTTTCCTTAGGAAACCAAGCTAATAAAATGCAAATGTGAAAGGTGATAGGGCTTACAAGCTGGCAAGGCCAGTGTTGGAGATTGTGCCTGGGATTCCTTACCTGGAATTTTTCGAGCACTTTTCCTCTTACTCAGAAATCCTGTTCCTTTTCAGATGTAAATGCACACTTCTCTTATTAGTAGTTTTTGTTGGGATTTTTTAAAAACATTTTGAAATTACACTTTGAATAATGGGAATTCTAGTGGAAAAACTAGGCAGGCTGCCCTCACCCTTATTATGCTTCATGAGTCTGCTTTCAAACCTCTGTCAAACTAGTCTTTGAAAAGAAATTATTAATAATTGGCCAGTAATGAAAGACTTGATTTAATTAGAACTGGCTAGAAGCATTTTGTGTTTAATTGACCTTCGAACAAGTGCGTGTAAATTAAACAAATAGGTAATGAATTTGTTAGTGTGTGTGTGTATATATATATATTATATTTTATTTATTTTTAACGAGAAATTCTGTGCAGCATATTTTGCTCTGAATTAATCACTTGTGATACTTCAAGGATCCTTCTCTATATCCAAATCTCGAGAGTCAGTGAAGACTATACAGAAGCAGAGCTGACATGAGGTGGATTTAGTTATATGAGTTGCCAGTGCCCTGGAGTAAGGCAATCTCCCTTCCTTCCTCCCTTCCAGCTAAATCTCAGGGAATAAAGGTAAAAGAAGTTCAGGTCCCCATCCTGACACCCCTGTAGCCTCCTGCCTCATATGCGTGGTGGCTGTCACCTGGATGGGAGGCAAGCTGTCCTCCTGACTTCACACAGCCCTTGCAAAATGGATCCCGTAGAGTTTGGAGGCTTGAGGTTATTAAGATGGCCCGGGGAGTTCCTTCATGGATGTGGCAGCTCTGGTCAGTGGGTCTCCTTCTGAAAGGAGATCTGTGTGTTTGAGAGATGTCATTAATGTCAGTGATAGCATAAACCATTGCCACAGCACAGCCAGCCAGCTGCTTCAGTGGCAGAAAACGTCATGGGCGGTGGGGGGGGAACAACGGGAATGACTTAAATGTTGGCAGTTTTAATTGACGTAAACCAGAACGGCAGTTAGGGGAGGTGTTTGCTGTGGAAAACCAGCAGCACCTCTTGCCTTTTGCTGGAACCAGCAAGAAATGTTTGAGGCCTTTTAGGAGGGGGGACTGTTTTGAGTCATCGTCACTCAGGCTCAAAAATAATTGAAATTGTTGCAGAGTAACTTGATCGCTGACTTCAGACTTAAAATCACTGGCAGTTGGGTGCTATACAAATTCGTGACTGCTGGAAATCGGTGTAGCTTCGCTGGCTTTTAGCATGAGGGCCGTCATCCCAGGGCTGACTCTGTGTGCAAGGAAGGGTGTGCAGAGGGACCCAAGCATCCTAAAAGCCACATGTAGGAGAACTGCCTTCTCCTGTCCTTGGTGGCACAAACCAGCTTGCGGATGATCCTTAGCTTTTATGCAGGTTGTTGTCAGCTTGAAATATATCTATCCAGGCAGGAATCGTCTCCTCTTTTCGTGCATAGTGTTCTCAGCTACTGGCAATGCATTGCTCAGTAAGAGTAAACAGTTTGCAGCCCAGTACTGGCTTTTTTACAGGGGTAGCAGTTCTGTGCAAATGTGGGATTCTAGGTGATGGTACTTGCCTGGAGTTCAATTTATACCCAAACTCTTACCGTCTCCAGAGAACTGAAACTTGCATGTTAGCTCTAGGCTAGAAGCCCAGATTAAGCTTGTTTTCATTTCATGAACTGAAAAGTAGAACCCCCGAATATTGTTGCTGTCGTAATTTTACTCTCATAATTTAACCATGAAATTAACAACTTCTTTTTTTTTTTTCTTTTTTTTAAGCTAAAGATGTTACTTACATCTGCCCCTTCACTGGAGCAATCAGAGGAACCCTTACTGTTACCAATTATAGACTGTATTTTAAAAGCATGGAACGGGTAAGCTTTTGAAACCCATCTGCCCTTGTTGGCTATTTAGTCTTTAGACCTAGGTGTTTGAGAGTAATTCTGTGTGAATCATAGCTATATGTTTGGAATATAGGCATAAGGGAGCAGGAGTTGGGGATTTTTCCCCCTCCCCTTTTTAAACTCACAAATTTCAACTGTCTACAGGACCCTCCTTTTGTCCTAGATGCATCTTTAGGTGTAATCAACAGAGTGGAGAAAATTGGAGGTGCTTCCAGTCGTGGTGAGAATTCATACGGGCTGGAGATTGTGTGCAAGGTAAACTTTTATCTGTGTTTTACAATAGGGGAAGGGGAACATATATTTTAAAAGGTTTTCTCTGTAGTGCTGTAGGAAGTTCTACAAAACATTTGAGTCAGTATGACTTCACACGCTTCAAAACCCACATGATTTTAAAAGTAATTTTCAGGATTCTCCAGCTCCACTCATTCGAGATGAGATCCAAACCTTTGTTCAGGCTTTGTGCTAGGTAATGTCTTTTCTTCATAGTGGAAACATAGGCCTGCATCCCACTAATGCCCACCAGGCTGTTCCAGGTAGACATTGCGGAATACAGGATGCCTTTCACTCACTTGCATTTCAAGAGCAAGAAAGGGGAATATTTCCCCCTAAGTCGTTGGCTTATGTCCACGTGCTGCTGTGCTTTGTGGTGAGAGACTGACTAGTAGCCTTCAGTCCTCCTCGAGGCTGTTTTTTCATTTCTTTCAAGGCAGTACATATTTCACACGTGCCTCTTGAGAGCTCTTGGAATCATTAGAAATGCAAACTTCAATAAAAATTAACAAATCACCTCCTGACGTCTACTTACTGTAGACCCGCAAAGCAGATAAAGCCACCATCTCCGGTCCCAAATCCATACCTCCACTGTTCACCAGGGCATGACCCCTCTGCTTCCCTCTGTGGCCGTGTGGGGAGAGCTGGATTCTGAACCTTGTAGGTCTTGGGGCTGCTTAGAGCTCTTGTCAGAGCCCCCTCAAGGCTGTAAGGATGCCGCTTGCTGGGTAAGGGCAGATGAGGAATGGAAAGGAGTCCCAAACTGCTATGATCACTGCTGTGATTTTGAGGCATCAGGAAGCTGTGGGCCTGCTGAGTCAAGAGCAGTTGATATAATCTATACCAAATCAGCCAGCTGCTCCCTCATCCTCTTGCAGTCATGATCCTCCCTGTCTTCAATGTAGGGATGCCTGTGCTGGCAAGCTAATTTTTTCCCTGTTTTGATCTGGATTCCTAGTCCTCAGCCATTTTGCCTGTATGCAAGTTTGCACACCTGGTCAGGTTTGGAGTCAACTACGTTGTTTCCCTGGATGGGAAACCCAGGCACAAACTATATGATGTGTATCTTGGCCCTGTCCAGCACATATATTTATGCCAGCCTGCTTGGCCCGCGATATGCAGAGCAGTTTAGTGCAACAGAGTAGTATGGGTATAGCTTATGCATCCCAAAATGTTCTCTGTCTGAGACCGATTACCTAATCCTAGTTTTGTGAGAAAGCTAAATCTTCAGCTGTTTATCTCATTTTCTGATTTGCTGTACCATCTTCGTATGCTTGAACTTGATAGCTTTGGCTTTTAAAGTGTTTACTACAAGTGTTTGAGTTGTCGGCTTGGCTGGAAAATCTTGGCATCTTAGAGATGCTTTATTTAGTTTCCAGATTTGATTTTGTAGATGAGTACGGAAAGGAGGTCCTGGGTTACCACTCTGTGGAAACTGTGCTGCTGTGTAAAGTGGAGGAGTTCTCAGTTTCAAGACATCCTCTTTAGTGCTCTGAGAGATGGAAGCTTTAAAGGGAAATGGCACTGGTTGCTTTGCACCAAACTGGCTGGACTTGGGCTCCCGACGTGCAGTAGCTCTGTGGAGGTGCTTTGTGAGGCAGTCCCTTCCAGCTGCCTTCTGGCACAGCTGAGCGTGAGAGCCCTGTAAGAGGTGGGAGGTCTGTCTCACAAAGTCCTGCTGATCAGAGATAGCTTGTCCCTAAGTGGGTCTCTCCCCTAGACTTTCAGCAGGTGGAGAGCTTCCTGGGAAGGCAAGATGCTGCGATCAGGCGCATCTGTGCACTCCCTCTGCTCCTCTGCAGTTGGGGCAGGCTTTGTTGGGAGACTGTAGATGACCATTGAACCAAGCCCAGAGTTGCAATACAAGTGTTCAAAGTACAACGTTAAATCAGTACTGGAAAGAACATCGTGATGTGACCTTATTTTGAATGCTGGCTTTTGGATTTTGTTTGAATTTTGAAGTGGTTCAAAAATCTGCAATTTGATTTTCCTCTTTTTTCCCTAGGATATTCGAAACTTGCGATTTGCTCATAAGCCTGAAGGGAGAACTAGACGATCCATATTTGAGAACCTAATGAAATATGCTTTCCCAGTTTCAAATAATCTGGTAAGTATTTTCTTTTCAGTTTTTACTAAAAGACACAGAGTGGCAGTAAGCTGTTTTGTTCAGTCCCATCTACTTGGTTCAGTGTTCACATGGGGTGCATTTTGTTGAAGAAGGAGAAATGCTGGGTTTTAAATCTGTTTTAGAATTAATTCTGTAGGAGTTTAGATCGTATAGAAAACAGAAAGTCTGCTACCGTGGGGCTGGATTCCTTCATGTATGGAGAATGACTTACTGATACATCCTTGTAACAGGGGGGAAATATTCAAAGCACAGTGACATCCGTCAGAGACTTACAGCTAAGGATGACTGCACTGCCCCAAATCTGGAATGCGGTTGTCTGCTCTGTCGTGTTATGACACTGCAATTGTTGCTTCAAATACTGGTTTGAAAGGATCTAGTTCTTAATATGTAAGAGCGTTCTTGCCCAAGTAGTCTTTTCTTTCTTTAATAATACATTCCTTTTGTCCATGAAGTACTAGATAATGGACAAGCAAGATCAGGGGTATAGAGGAAAGTACATTGTTGTACTGATTACCTGCTGCAGTGAGCATGTTAATCTTTTTCACAAAGCCCTAAAAGAAAAGTAATGCAGTGGGAAAAAAAGAAGGACCAGTCATGAGTTATTATTTGAGATATCAGACATCCTGGAAATGGGCTTTGAGTGGGCTCTTAATGGTAAATTTTCTTTCTTTCAGCCACTTTTTGCATTTGAGTACAAAGAGGTTTTCCCAGAAAATGGATGGAAGGTGTATGACCCTACTTGGGAGTACAGAAGACAGGTGGGTATTGTGCCACGTCCTTCCTCATCCTCTCTGCTCTTCAGCAGTGAGGCTCTGTGCAGAGCTATAATTACAGGTCACATAGAGCGGAGAATGATGCTGCTGACAAGCATCGTGCAGGCTGGGTTAGGACATTGTTCTCCACACTGCAGTGATTGATGACAGCAGTACAGCTTTAGAGGCAGTAGCATCCACTGATGGAGATTATTCAGGCTGCAGAGAGCTGACTTTAGGCTTTGGTAGAAAAAAAGGTTGCTCTGGCTTAGTCATCAGCCACTGCTGGCAGTGAGGAAGGGAGGATGCGTTTTGCAGGTACAAGCATCGCATTGTTGAGTTTCACACCTCAGCTCTTGCTTGTATCAGTTTTAATTCTTTCCAGTTCTTCCTGTCTCAAACAGGAACTTGGAAGGAAAAAAATTAGATGTGGAATGTCTTCATTTTCTTGGGAAATCAGCATAAGGATCAACTTAGTTGTGATTAAATATAGCTTAGAACAGACAGTTGTAGTGTGCCCAGAGTGGTCAAAGGTATTAATGATTGCAAAGTGGCAGGCTGTCAATTAGGAATACTGTGGTAAAAACTGGAGTGGTCCTACCTGGAGGAAAAAATAGGAGAATTTTGGGTTTTATAATGAAGTCACTCTTGTCATAAAATTCTCAAGTAAAGAAAATTCTCAAGTAGAGAAAACAGCACAATTTGATGATGTGTTTGCCCTGGACACAGTAAACTTCTGTCTCATCCAGATCTGCCAGGGTAAACCCAATTTTCCCTTGTAAAATTAAGAAATTTTAAGCAATGTAATTTAAAGATTTATTTGGGTCTTTCCCATAAAACAAAACCAAACCAGACCTCTGTCCTATCCTAGTTGTTCATCTGACTTCTGGCATCTAAAACCTAAGGAAAGGATTCACGTTTCTAGCTCTAGTCTTCTAAATGCCTTCTAAATTGGTTATCTAGGCCTGTCATTAACAGATGGGGAGAGAGCGCTTCACTGTTGGGGGTGATTTGTTCCCTCCTAAAATAGCTGCCTAAGATAAATCGCTGGCTTCTAGGCTGCTAATTGAAAGTGAGATGTATCTTTCCTCCGCTGTCTTCATTGCAAAAAAAGTGTATGTTTTGCAATGAGATACCACAATCTAAAATCCTAGTAGAGACAAACTGCAATCGTTTGTAATCAATGACACACACATTGTATCTAAGGTCAACTTTGACTAGTAAGACCAGATAATGCAGTGATTATTGCTTCGTTTAGAATTTACCTCTTTCTTGGTAGTTATTTTAAGGAAAGATCTGTTTATAAAGAAGGATCTGCAGCCCAAGCTGTATAGGCAAGATGCTTCTTTATAGGTCCAAGAGCTTTGGAGTAAAGACTAAAGAATATCTGTGCTATCAAAATGATCTCCATTCAAAAGCACAGCATTCACTTAGCCAAGCTTCAGTTAAAACAGATGAAGTGCAAAAGACATTCTTACAATACCTGGAAAGAAGGAAGGGTGACCCTTGAGGGTTTGGAGGTATAATTCCAATTTCTTAATCCTGGCATGTCCGTTTTTAGAATGCAAGCTTTTCTGTCCCTATTAGTTTTTATATTGTGATTGGCTGTACCTTAAATCTGGCAGGAGCTTGGTTACATGGTGAAAAGGATACTTCTGTTTACTACATGCATGTGATTTGCAGCTCTTCGTGGCCTTTTTGTAAAGAAAATTAGACTCTGGGCCGTGGCATCGCTGTTTCTGGTCACACGAGGTAGCACTGTTGTGTGTAAAGCATGTCACAATTGAGACGTTGCTGTAACGTGTACTTCTTTTATTCTGACCTGCTTTTGTATCATTTTTGAGCAGACAGGAAAAACTTAGCCTGACTGCTTCCATGTCAAGAAACCAAACTGATGTCCATATGCTGAAGCCCCTAGTCATTTGTTTACATTGGTAACTGCAAAAATGAATCCAAACCAGGATTTTTTGCAGCCACGGCCTATCTGAATTTTATCCGTGATGGACCACAGTCACTACCATTCCAGACCACACAATCCATCTGTTCCAGTAGCTTATCTCCAAAAGTGACCAACGCCAGCTGCTGAAGAAGAGGCGGACCGTACTGCAGTAGTGTTTATGTTGTGATCTGGCCAGGAGGAGAATTTCATCCCTTTTGTTAAATTGATTTAGGTCCTGGAGCATGAAGCTTTATGCCCCTTCCAAAACTTTTAGGTATTTCAGTCTGTTTATTTAATTTCAGCACTTATAACTATGGATGTTCACTTTATCTGTGTGAATGTCTTAGCCTCTTTTCTTAATCCAACCAGGTTCTGTTAAAGCAATAACAAATACTACAGTAAATCAGGATTATGTCCTGAAATGGCGGCATGGATTTGTTAACAGTGAAACAAAACTGGCATCATCAAATCAGATAATGGGATTACCTGTCTCTGACTGTATGAATTGTGGTCAGAAATAGAAAAGCAGGACATATGCACTATCTGCAGGACCTTTTGGAATTAGTTTAAAAACTATTAGAGAAAAGCTGGCCTAGGGCATAGGCAGCCCAGCAGCACAGCCAGGCGTTAACCTGGTATATCTTAGGCCAGGTCAGTCATTTCCCTGTGGGAGCAGGGACACAGAGAGAGGGGAGCAGAGCAAAAGTAGAAGCCAACTAGCAGGCATCCAGGAAAGACTTTCAGAGTAGGATCCATGGTAAGATCTATGGCTTCACTGGTAGACATGGCAAGTTTGCGTGTGGTAGGATTTATTTATTATAATTTTTTTTTTCAGATTAATGTAAGTGTGTTGATATGACAGAGATTGTAGCAATTAGGAAAGATACTCAGTAAACCCCTGACTTCTCTGTTAGCATTCTTGGGAAGGATGGAAATATGTAACCTATTAAAAATCTGTGATTCTGTAAAACTATGGGGAGTAATAAACAACCTGTAGAGAACAAAAGGAACTCAGAGAGGTTTGGGATTTAGTCAGTAAATGGAATCACATGTGGCAAATGAAATTTAAAACTGAAATTGCTCCCTGATTTTTATTACACGCGGGCTGGCAAAGTATAAAACAGAATTGCAAAGTGAATAAGACTCAGTTGAAACCAAAAGGCCTTTAGATGCCTTTGGAGTAACTTAAAGCTTTCATTTTCCTTAACAAGGTGGGGAGCATTTGGAAAATATTACAAGGGGTTGTGAAGCTGGAAATGTGTGGTGTTTCCCT
>NW_009592933.1:0-4440 GCF_000690535.1 Cariama cristata | reverse complement strand
AAGCTTGTCTAATCCTATGCTCTGGTCATATGTACCAGGGAGCCACAGTATAGGGCTGTGGTTACTGCTTTTAGAGAAAATATATAGAAATTAATAATCAGAAGAGGAGCTGACCTGTTTTGAGGATAAAAGAAGTACCCAGCTTTAGTATACAAGCAAAGTAGACAGGTAGAGCATAAGAACAGCATCCTATGGGATTGTTGGATGTAACTTAGAGGAGTAAAATGAGAACTGAACTTTTAAATGTCCCATGGTTTAACTGAGGTCCTGCTTATGCTAGGTGTGTCTCTGCTGCAAAACAGATCACAGCTTGCTTGTGCTAAGTGAACACAACCTGGGCTGAGTACGCGGCAGAGGGACCAGCTTGGCTTTGGCAGCTGTGTCCCGTGTCGGTGTAGGGATGCTCCTGAGCTAATGTGCTCAGCCTCTTGGTATCTTATGGCTCAAACCAAGTTTGAGAGAGGCACTGCTGGTGTGTAGCTCAAGACCCTCCCTGCCTTGCCAGCTGCAGCTCAGGGTGTGCCAGCGTGGCTAAGCTCAGAATCAGTCTATTGGATCCTGTAGAGAGATGTGACTGTGTAATTCCAGCAAGGAAATTATTTTTTTTCCTGTCAGTCAAAGATCCTCATGTGCTTAAACTTAAAGGTGCTTTGCAAGGTGGTGGTTTCAGTGCCATACTGGTGTGTCTTCAATAGTTTTTCCCTGCAAACAAAGAAACTCCCATCTTCTACAACATGCATAGGTCAAGTGAAAACTGAGCACAGGTCATTAAAGTAAGGTATAAATGACTATCCAGAGGGAAACCAAGTCTGGTTTGAGTGTGGAGGCGACACACTGTGTCTGTATGGTTAGGTGATACAGTCACAAGGAACGTTCCAAAGCACTGGGGCACCTTCATCGCAAGTTCCAGGCATGGTTTAGGTCCAGGCTGTTACTGTCCCTCTTTTGAGTGAGTTGTTTGAGCATCTTTAGCCATGCACGAAGATACTCTTCCAGCAAGATGTATGCAGAGTATGAAGCAATTATTTACTGGCTAACACACAAGAAAGATAGCTGAGATGTAACTAGCTACTAGGCTGAGCATTAGTACTCGCCACCTCAGAGAAAGCATCTGAAGAGACTTTCCTGGCCAAGCAGGCACCGGTGAGAGGAGAAGGATCAGGCTCTGCAGCTCCCTCAGTTGGGTGGTTGTTGCCATCTTCCACCAGCAATGTCAACACCAGCACACAGATGACCCAGCTGTTGGCCCTCACCCATTGACTGCCTACTAAACTCGCAGTTTTTCCTTTTGGATTTTACACCATTTCATCATGTTGTTTTCCCTCTTGAAATGTGGAGCTACCAGCCCTCCCCATCTCAACACTCCTCTTCCTCTATCTGCAGTTTTACATTCCTTGCCTTCCTATAGATTTTCACACAGCTCTTTCGCATGGCTTAGCAGTGCCCTTGGCAGTCTGAGCTGCAGTTGTGCAGCCGGGGCACGTCAGAGCAGGGACCCTGTGGAGTAGAGGAGAGGAAGGGCTGCAAGGCCAGCTCACCTGCTCCCAAACCTGGGCACAGTTCAGAGACTGATGCCAGCCAAAGATCACCAGTAGGCAGTTTGGACAAACTGCCCTGTTTTGAGGATAAACAAGTTTAATAATATGGGTGCGAGGTGCACTGTGCCAGCGAGTCTCAGTGAGAATGGTCATGGGCACGTTTAATTTATGACTATAGATGTGGCCGTGTTCTCTTCCTCACTTTGCCCTGGGGCAGCAACCAAACATGTGAATTCTCCTGAAATCAGGGTCTACTAGCAGCTTTAGTTTATCCGGAGAAGTGAGGGCAGCAAGCTCTGGTGACTAACGTGGACCCCCAGCAGCCATGTTCCCTAGCAGCTTCAGGACGATCACAGCTTCTGTTAGCGAGGCAAGCCTGGCTTCCTCCTGTGGGCTCCCAGAGCTGGTCCTGAGCCTGCAGAAGCTTCTTGAATTACATCTGTAATGGTTTGGGTTGGTTTGATAGTAGGATTTTGGGTGCTTACAACTTACCAGGAAGCAGTGAAATGCGTCTTGTATGAGGAAATGTCAATATGCTTTATATCATGTTTAGCTTTTTCTATTGATTCGAGCCAGAGAAAGGGCACATCTAAAGGAGCACGAATAAATGCAGAAGCTACACTGCATCATGGCAAACATCCTGGGAAGATGCAAATTCAGCTTCCCTTCTAGCCCACTTCATTGATTTCTGTTTGCTTTGAGTCCTTAGAGAAAGTCACAATCTGAATCCAAAGCCCTCTTTGGGTGGTGCTGTGATTCAAGGCTGCTGTGCCAGCGGAAAGCAGACATTCCCTGTGATTCAAAGGAAATTTGAATGCTGACACACAGCATCTTTTCTGTCTTTGGGAGCTTGTCATGGATTTTCCTGGTCTGGGCTATTGCTGAGGAAAGACTTCATTCAAATTTGGCAAGGTGGCAGCTGAAAGACTTAGAGCTTTGGAGGGGTTGGTTCTGGACGGAGCAGTGGGTGCTGAAGCTGTTCTGCCCAGCAAGACTTAGAGCTTTGGAGGGGTTGGTTCTGGACGGAGCAGTGGGTGCTGAAGCCATTCTGCCCAGCGCTGAGAAGAGGGTGCTTTACAGTACCAGTGACTGCTTGGTCTTCTCAGTGCGCACTGGTAGAGTTGCAGCGAAGAACGAAAAGGAGCTTTTCTTCCATATAACTGCTTGTCAGCTCCCATTTCCTTGCCAAGAGTGTGCCGACAGCGTAGTTTTAATTCATATTTGGGGGAGGTGAAATCTCCAAGTGTTGCTGATGGATCCATTGCAGTGCAGTTGCAGGACTGAGAACAATTTAGTCATCTGCCATTAGTTCACTTCCAGATAGTAACTAGTTTGATCACGGCTGATGGACAGCTAAGAGCAAGAGTCTTGCTGTTCCCTGGTTGACAGCAGAGCTGGTGGACCCAGGAGATTCCATCCTTGCTGTGTACAGCAGGTAGACCTCTGAGCATGTTTTACCCGTCAGTAAGCTTGGACTGTGTACACACTGTTTGATGCCTGTTTCTGCCACTTCTTCAGCTTCAGACAGTGCGAAAAATAGCTTTCCTTTAGGATTTTGGGGTACTGGTAATCTTGGCAGCTCTGCTGATTCCTTGTAGTAACATTTCCTTCCCAGGAAGGACCCCAGGACGAGGGGTTGTTCACAAGCAGGGTGAGTGACCGGTATTAGACAGAAGGTCTGTCCTCTCCTCAGATTTCTAACCACAGCCTGTTTTGACAGCACGCTCACCGCTCTGACAAGGAACCAGCTGCAGCCTGTGTGGGTCAGCCATAATTACCACACCTCTCTGACTTGTGTTAGTTTTGTCATTTATTTCCTGCAGGAGCCACGACAGTAATAATCGGTGTCCCACCACCCTCCTTAAAATGAAGCACTGTTTATTAGAACTGAAGCATGTATTGTTTTAAGAGCTGATGTTCCTCTAAAACAGACTCTGTGCTTAACAGTCTGGCCATGTTCTCTGTAGCAGATCTGTCTTCCCGACAGCGATGCTTTGTGTCAGTGCTCACCCCTGCTGCAGCAAGTGTCTGTTTACATCTCTCCTTGCAGGCATGCAGTAGCAACCACACCGTTTTGATCTGTTAACTCCCAGCGTCAGCCAAACTACGTCTGCAGGTTCTCAGGATCGCCCCCGTTGTGCTTTGGGTGTTACCTGGAGGTTGTCGTCTGGGAAGCTGTGGAGTTTCTTCCCCATCAGGGCACGCCGAGCTCAGTGATGTGTGTGTTTGTGTTTAGATCCCTGCTCTCGCAGCCCAAGTCAGACTAATACAACCAGAGCACTTTGAGAGGAACATGCACATTACCGTCCAAATCACGTATGGTGACACAGCCAGAGACATGCAGTTATTAGTTTTTTGGTGTTTTTAGGGGATTGTACAGCTGTGCTACAAACACTGAACAAGACCCAAAACAGATTGATTTTTCTGGGGGTGTTTTACTACCTGTTCTCCCTTCTGTCTTCTCCTCCATCCTGTCTGGTAACTCCACTCTCCATCCCCATTTTCCAGCCACCATGTTTGAGCTAAGTGCCGAGAGAGGAGTGAGGACTGTCACCCATTCTGTCCTGCTCCTGGCTCGCCTGTAAGCCATGATGAGACCAGGAGGTATGTTAAAGATGCTCTCAGGGGGAGCACCTGTGTTGCCACATCTGTAGCCTCCACAGTTCCTTTGCCATAGGTGAGCCTGCCTGAAGTCTTCTAGTTTTCCTGTTCTTCAGTGACCTGAGCAAAACATCTGCCTCTCTGGGAAGAGGCATGAAATGCAAGTTACCAAGATAATGCAGTCCCAGGCTCCAGCCCTAAATGTCCTTCATTAACAAAAGTTGCTTTGAATTTCAGGTTCTGGGGATTTTACTGTGCTGAGGTCTCAGAGAAACTCATTTGCTAACCTGCTGTTGTTTCC
>NW_009592932.1:30061-35491 GCF_000690535.1 Cariama cristata | reverse complement strand
GAGTGCACATAGCGAGTGCATGTAGCTCACTGCACTTGACCTTTGCAAAAGCCATGGTGGCTCAAGAACCGCAGGTTGGCTCCCCTAGCCCAGCTGGTGTCCACGTCCATCTTGGACACCTGGGTCTGGGGGTTTGGGGGGAGGCCTGCGCACAGCCTTGTACTCACGGCCCCAGCAGACACACACGTCGCAGCGAGCAGGAGCCACGACACACGTGGTGTTGGTGCCCTGCTGTCTCCCTTCGTGTTTCTCACCGTGTTGTGAGCGGTGAACCCACCACACACCCTAGAGATGAGTTGTATGTGTGTCCGTTCAGGCATGTCACTGCGATTCACAACACCTAGCACATCCCACCGGGACCATCAAAGGGGACTTTGGCTTTCTTTTTCTGCTGAAGAGCCATTTTTCATTCCAGTATTACTTGGCCTATGAAAGTAAGTCATTACCTTCTCATAGCAAAATACTATTTCAGTTCAAAGGGAGGAAGCAAACCATCCTGCATGAAACCCCTGCAGAAGGAATGTAATCTTGAAAATTGTACTCAGTAAGTAGTTCCCAGTGGTTCATTATCAAAAGAGAAGAAAATGGTCCAGTGTGATTTTGCAGGGCTCAGCCTTGGATCTGGTATTATTCAATATAACCTTTAATAACCTAGATGATAGAATGGATATGATTACACTCATTACAATTGCAGACACCGGGCTGCCCAGGAGTGTACGTACACGGGGGGACAGAATCAAAATTCAAGATAATATTGACAAACTGGAGAAGAGGTCTGGAAAAAATTAAGTGCAAGAGAGCGAGCTGTGAAGTACTATGCTCAAGCAAGAATAATCAACCTCATAAATGCAGGCTGAGGGACAGCTGCTTAAGTAGTACGTTTCCAGAATGGAGGCTGGAAGCAGCCAAACAAGATTTAGCAGTAACACCTGAAAACAGCAGACAACTTGCCATCAGGTGTGATCCAAAGCAGAGACACAAAGTAATTTGGTCACTGTGGTTGGGCTTAGCAAGGCCTCTGCCAAGGCAGGACATGGAATCTCCGTTCCAGGAGGACAGAGCCCGTTTGGTGACAGTCCTGAGAGGAGCGACCAGACTGCTCAGAGGGTGAGAAAACACGAAATTAAGGAAAAGATAGGAGGAACTGGGACCACTTTATTTGCGGGAGAGAAGACGAATACAGGAGATAGGAGCAGTCCTCAAGCCCTCTTCTCCACGTCTGTGGTGCACAAGGAGTCACGGGCTTAGACTGCAGAATGGAGGAAGCAATTTAGGAAGAAAATTAGGTAGCAAACTAGCAGAAACTAGGAAGAAGCGAGTTAGGAAAACAAAACTTTCCAACAGTGAAGACAGCGAAAAGAGAGCGCTTGGTGAGTCAGCGCTGAGTGAATCAGTGCTGCTTTAACTTACAAAGCATCCATAGAGCTTTTGAAGAACAGAGTAGACAAGTAGCTACTGGGAATAATATAAGAATAGTTGATTGTGCCTTAGAGAAGGGCAGTGGGAGTAGGGGATCTCTTGAGGTTAGGCTCAATGCTATTTGGCTGGAGCAGCTATCGAGTAATGCTGGATTTCTACTTGTTAGATTTATTTCTTGCTGACACTTAGCTGAGTGCTAAGTTGCCCCACTGCTGGAGGGGTCCAGCACATTCCAGTGGCTCTTGGCTAGGATGGGGATATCTTTGCTGTTTCAACCAATTTAAGTAGCCCTTCTATCTTTCTCCTTCTGTAAGAAACCTTCATGTCTGGTTGCTTTTTTGTTCATTCTTTCTTCCTAGTTATTTTCACACCTATTCCTCTGTGATCCAGTGAGGTGATTGTCATCAGCAAAGAACAGATGATGGATTTTTCATCCTTTAGTGATTAAGTCCCATGGGTTTCTCTCAGAAGTATTTCAGATTGTTTCCATAAATTGTTAACGAGAAGCAGTCTGCATGCTATAATAACAGGCAAACTAGCTGATGCTATTCCCAGCAGAACCAACAAACGTGCTCAATCCTGCTAGGTATCAAAACCTTATGTCTTACTAAGGGTTACACATCAATTATATAATCCTTTTACCAATGTGACCGAATTCTAAAATTGACCAAAGAGGTCTATATGATATTCTAATGCCTATGTCAATGCCACAAGACCTTCCCAATTTTCTCTACCATAGCATTTGTTAATCAAACATTTTTTTTTCCCCAATAGTAATTTTCTTGGGTGTTGGAGGAAATACAGGGAAGAAACTCATCTCACTGTTCTGCCATATGTCTTCCATCCCAGGCAAAGTATATTGCAAGCTGATTCACAGCAATATTTCAGTAATATTTCCATAAAGATACGAGTTCCTTTTCTTTCCCTTTAGGTAGACTGTTAGAAATGGAGTGAAAGCCCCGACTTATTTATTTTAGACTCCCAGGTCATACTGTCAAATGAACGGTGCTTGTAGATGCATGCTTCTCCTTCACATTAAATTAATTCTGCTTGTAGACTATTCACTTTTGGGGCCTTTACTGCTCTTCACTGTGTACATTGTGTTTCCAGTTTCTCCAGCTGCTGGAAGGAGTTCGGGAGTTGGCCATCTCCCCTGCTCTGCTTTGCTTCTTCCAGCTCCAACCAGCACAGGGTTTGTTCTGCTGCTGTGAGATGGTTCTTGACCCCAGGCATTTTGCAAGACAATATGGGTTTTTTTTTCCTCTGCCAAAGGAATTTTTTAAGACATTCTCCCATATTTCCGCAAACTGTGGGTAACATGGGCAGCTTCAGCTGGGAGATGGCTGAGACCCTGCCCGGGGCAGCTGCAAAAGGAGCCCGTATGCCTTTTTCTAAGGCAGTCTGACTCAGCCCCTTCCATCACCAGGACACTGTCAAGTCTCAGCATTTCCCCCTTGCCCACAATGCATTCTTTTCATCGTGCTAAAATGCTATAAATTACCGTTTAACACGATTCTGCGGCTGTCTTGCAGAGTACCGCTTAGCAGGGCTGGTGGACATAAGGAATTGCTGCTACAAATAATGTTCCAGGCAGAAGTATGAAACTCAGGCCATGCCTTTGCTTCCAAACTGTGTTACAGAGAGGATTCAAACACCACTGATCGTCTCTGGCAGGGTTTTCTCTGCCAGATTCTATAGGTACAAGAGCTGGACCAGCCCTGAACCATGAACCTCTTTTTTATAAGAAGGCATCATTTCAGTCTAGCTTACGCAGGTAACTGCAAAGCTGGTGTGACACCAGCTTCACCACAGGCTGGAGACACCGGTGAGGTAGTTTGGTTTATAGCAAATATATATATAGTTCTCTGAAACCTTTGCTGATACTGGTCCTGGCTTAAGTGCTCTCTCCCAGGCCATGTGTCACTCACACCTGGTACCAAGGTCCCAGGGAATCTGAGCATTTAAGCCCAAACTTAGTGGCAATGCCAACACTCAAGTTTTTGATCCTTCCCCAGTTGCTTGTTCCAACCCATGGAAGGTGACCATGGCATAGTTAGTAGTGGGGTTGTATTAAAACCAGAGCATCTTGGTTTTAGAAAAACAATAGGCTCCGAAGGACGGAAAAGCTCTCTTATATTGCCTGTTTTGCATGTGACAGCACAGGAGAACTTTTCTGTTAAGGACAAAAAGGTTGTTAAGTTGAGACGAACCTATTCCGTTCTGGCTTTCAGGCAGCTTTTCGAGAACTTTTTCTGAAAAAAATGTCCCCGCTTTGTATTTGCAACCTCTTGGTACATCGGTGCCACTCTGGGATTGAGTTCTCCGAATAATTGCAACAGCAGGATTTACTTCTCCTTTTTTTGAAGCCTTAGAATAAAAGCATAGCTGAGAACGGAACCTGTGGTAAAGGAAATCTCACCGCAAGGGATCCCCGCCCTGCTTGCCTTCCTCCTTGAGCAAGCGGTACAGGGCATGCACGGGGGCTGGATGTGCTCAGGGCTGGTAACAGCTCTCCTGGAGGGATTGCTTCATTTTTACTCCTACGAAGTAGGGCAGAAAAGAGGATTTTTTAATTTTTTTTTTTTTTTCAGCACAGTGTCTCACGTTTTGCAATTTCTTGAAGTGATTAGCGGCTCAGAAACAGTGTAATGACCACAGCAGACCAACTTGGCATTTGTGTTTTTGGTTGCTTTTAACTGAAGAGTAACACTTCTCCCTCCCCTGCAAAGCACAGAGGGTCAAAAGAAGGGATGTGGACTTGGGCCCCATCAAAATAAAGAAGTGAAGAGCCAGATCCATATCTTCCAGGAAGAAATTCTGGCAGCTGGGTGGACAAACAATGATAATATTTATAGAGCATCTTAGAATGAGGAAATCCCTGCAAACATTTATATGCATCTGCAATTCCCTCCCCACAAAGGTATAGTAGTTTAAAAAGGGAAGTAAAGAGCACCTTTTCCACTTTCAAATGATGTGTGTACGTAAACTGGCTGCTGTTGACCATGATATCCTGCACAAATTTCCCTCGTAAAATGTACCTAAAGTCTTCCATTGACTGTACGTGGTGAGGACTTTGGTCCCTTCCTGCTGCATTGCTGCACCAACACTTAGCTGGCTCAGGAAAAGATCCCCACCCACTGCATCAGCGTTCCTTCAGCAGCCTTGGTTTTCTTAATCAGCTTGTCTTTCATCCTGGCCTTGTTTGCCGAGAGAGCTACTTCAGAGAGCACCGTACAACATAGAAAAGTAAAAATAGCAACAAGAGTTTCAGCAAAATGCGGCAATTACTTTTTTTTCCTGTTTGCATCTCCTGAATTTTCTTTTTCTAGCAAGTTTAACTCTTGTGTAGAGACAACCTCCCCACACACACATATTGAGGCTGGCTGGAGGCTCTCCTAAACAGAGTTGGACCATGGAGTTAGCTTATCAAAGCAAACAGAAAATGGTTCAGTCTGAAGCACAAGTGTTCGGGAGTATTTTACACAACAGGCAGTTCAGAAATAATATTCATGGCTGATGATAGAAAATAACAGAAGCTGGCCAAAAGAAAAACCAGAAACAAACTGGTGCATCCCCGCGGGCAGACTCTTTGTTCTAGTATCGAAGGGGGCTGTGGTTGATCTAACAGCCTCGGTACGGGCTTCGCTGTTGCAGAAGAGACAAGAAATTGGTGATAGCAAAGTAGTGACCTCCAGTGAGTGACAAAGCAGCCATCGCGGAAGACCCACCGGCACGCTCTACTTCGTGCTTTCTGCACGGAGAGTGCTACAGCCTGTGAAAAAACTTTTTTTGGGGGGGAGGAAGAGTATGTTTTATCTTAATTTGACTTCACGCTGCCCACCCAGTTCTGGAGATAGGCAGAGAGATGCTACCGGCCGGGGAGGGTGGCAGGGGTGGAGGAGCCGGGGTGTGGGCTGGTTTGGTGGGCAGCAGCGGGCAGTGCCCAGCACGCAGCAGCAGCTTGTCTTTGCCGTCACTGGGGTGCGAGGCAGAGCCCTGGGGAGACCCTCT
>NW_009592932.1:0-30030 GCF_000690535.1 Cariama cristata | reverse complement strand
CCCCTCATGGGGTGGCTGCCCCCCACCACAGCACCCTGCCCTCCCGTTGGACCCCGGACTGCTGGGGGGTGGGGATGGTACCCCTCCTCCCTGCTCCTCTGCAGAGGCTGGCCAGGATGGGGATAAAATACAAAGTCAAAAGAAAAAGAGGTTAATTTTTCTTTTCATCGTGCATCTTAGCAACAGCGCCTACACAAAGATCTAAGTATAAGATCTTTTACCCCCTACCTTTCCAAGCAATTAGCATGCTGAAATACAGGCAAGAAACAGGATGGCGATGTCAAAACTGACACGTAGGAAGACCGTTTCCTTTTCACAAGGGTTTCACCATGTGGACCAAGCTGGCTGAGAACAATTTCTGAACCTTTCTCCTCCCCGTGGAGAATTGCCTCCGCAGCAGCTTTGGTAACTCTCCAAAACCGCCAGCTTTTGGTGACTGGCACTCTCCTGGTAGTTGATGCCCAGAAGGTCTCACATTTTCAAAGGACGAAAATCCCAGCCCCCATGGACTGCTCTCCAGTGAAACTAGGTTGCTCAAAAACATCTGAGAAAGGTGGAAAACGAAGGCTGCCCGTTTGAAGTAGATAGACTGTCTTGTGGAGCAGAGCAGAGAAGAAAGGCAGCTGGTGACATATTCAGTGCAGCGCTAGCTCCGTCTGAGCCTTCTTTCATCGGCCAAATTTTAAATTAATCTCAATCTGGTCTCTGATTCTTGCTGGCAAGTTTTGCAGTAAATTTAAGACTTAGAAGAGGCTAAAGAAAGATGCTAAGCAGACAAATTTATGTGAAGCTTTCCAGGGGTGGCCAGGGGTGCCTGGGAAGGGGTTTGCAAAACTGGAAGGTGCTATGGGAAACGTGGGGTGGGCTTCTCCAGCACTGCCCACCTCCTGTGTGGAGGGAAAGCAGGGAAAGCCCCCAGCTGATACACAGCAATGTCTACACAGCCAGCCATGAACCAAACCTGGTTATGCTCATGAGCTGATATTCAGGGCTTGCATCTTGAATAAAGCATTGAGTGAATCCAAGCCCTTTGCTTTTGCTATGTTTTCCTTCCTAAGAGCAAATGATGATTTTTTTTTTTCTCTTGGCAACCAAGCAATGTTATTTCCACCCAAAAAAGTTTGCTGTTCCAACCCGCAGCCGAAGAACAGAGCAGAGAAGGTGAAGCATCCCTGTGTGGGGAGGATGTCGTTGGGGGCAGCAGGGAAGCCCACCTGTGAGCCTCCTCACACAGGGGCTTAGGAAACTGAAATCTCAGTAGAGTTTTTCTCTTCATTTCTTCACATTTACTGAGATTTGCCCTCCGAGTGCCTTGTCTGAGTGACAGCCTGACTCTTTTTCTTCTCTCCTTGCTCCACAAGGCTGGGATGCTGCCTGACACCAACTCATCCAAACACCTCTGCCCAAACTTCCTCTTGTCCCTGCGCCGAGTCTGGGGACTTGTGATTGATTAAAGCAGGGCAAAGGGGCTTGTCTTGAAGCTTTTAATGAAATCCCCTCTCGTCCTCATTTACTTTAGCAGTTAGGTCAGCAATCCATCACCGCTGTGCTTGCAGGCCTAGCTCTATAAGCGTGCCTGAATAAGGCTGTTTCCATTTTCAAGGCCAAAACTAAACTTCTGAGGCAGGCAATAAGCCTGCAATTAAGCCTTTAAAGTAGATTGCATTTGAGAAGATGCAATAACTTGTGGAATGAATCACCAAATTTGAAGTTGCCACATTTTTTTTTTTCCCCTCAGTGGTCAAGGTTAAGTATAAGAAGAAAGTAACTCAGTGTAGGAGGATCACAAAATACGTTAACAGCATAACAGCAACAGAAGGACTGACCCAGCCCTGTGAATTTGCGGGTTTTACTTTCTTAATTGCTTTTCTCTCTCTTGGGAGCTACCAGAACACCAAAACACTGAGCTTTTAGCCCATGCTCTCCTGTTCCTTCATCTCAGTCTCACCCTCAGCCACAGCCAAGTGACTCCACCTGGCCCTACAGAACTTGAGCAAGCAAGGGTGAGCAACCCTTGCTTGCTCAAGCCCTCTTTTCTGAGAACAGGGAAGGCAGAGCAAAGCCGTGCTGCGCAGAACAGCCTTCGCCTTTCAGACCTGACTGCTGGTGAGCTCTCACCCCTCCGTTGCTTGCTCCACAGCCCAAGGAGCGGAGCAAAACCATCTGAGATAACAGATGCATGTTCCTCAGTGGCCAGCCCATGCTGGTGGAGAGGACTAGTGCAAGAGCTGGCAAGCTTCCCTGACCCAGTGGCCAACCCAAACTGCTCTTCATTAGCTGGCCTTTCCTAACACATGCGCAGCAGTATAATTACATTCATTAAAAAAACCCTCACAAGCCAGAAGGAAACAGGTCACCAAACCAAAACACTCCACTGCACACGCTTGTCCCGTTGGGGACAAGAAAAGAGAATAAGGGAGCTATGGCAGATGCCAGTCACGCTGCCTGGCATGGCCCTGGGAGGGTCTACTTGCCGTGGGCATGAGCCCAGCCATGAATCTTGGCAAAAGATGGAATAGAGCTCCTTGCAGGCTTGCACAGTGCTCACTTAAACTGGATTTGAGGAAAGCCCTTTGGCCAAAGTGCTTTGCACAAGAGTAGCAGCCCATCCTGAACATCAAGGTTATCTTCCGTTTCATAGCCGACGCTCAGAAGGTCTGGTAACGGGCATCTTAGCACTGTCTGTGGATAACGTTACCTCCAGAACTACTTGCAGAAGAAGCATCACAAAGCAGAGCTGGGCGCTTCTCTTGCCTGAGCTGTGTTTAAGATGATGCTTTCTGCGCTCTAAAAGAGAGAGGTTCCCAAGAGCACATAAATATATTATAAAGTAGCAGAACACTCAATAATTAATTTTCAGCAGGGAGAAGATTTTATTTCAACCAGAACGACATAAAAAGCCTTTTGGATTCTCACAGCCTGTAAGTGAAAAGCTGAGACAACTCAATCCAAAGGCTGTTGTGAAAGAGGCTCAGCCAAGGTGATCTGATCCCCGTGCAGCGACATCCTGACTCCATTCAGGAGCAAACACAATTTTCTGTGCTATTTCTCAGTAACAGAAGTACAGAATCCACCAAGCAGCAGATCCCTTCTCAGTCCTTATTTTGCGATTAGAAATTGTCTTCCAAAGTGCCAGAATTGCAGCAACCCAGAGGATCATCCCACTCATTTCCACCAGCAGTTGGCTCTTTGCTCGTCTGTGGTGTCGCTCCCTTCCCACACACAGCCAACTGGTAGTTGGGGAATTGAGTGTTTGAGGTGTATTAAGGCAGGAAGGGTTGAGGTATTATATTGTTGCTACTTTGCATATATTGTGAACAGCTAAATAATTCCTTTGATGAATCACTGAAATACAGATAGAAGCTCATGAAGGACTCAGTCTTGGGACAAATAACTCTAGCTAGCGACAAATAACTCTTTTTGCGAGCACTTTGGGTGGCAGATCGCAGCGAGGCAGCTATGGTTGTGTCAGGAAGATGCCTATATGGTGTAGCTAGTTTAAGGGAAGAACCAACAAAAGAGGAGAGATTTGCTGAAGACAGACAAAACCTTCAGAAAAAAGGGAAGTGATACAAAGCGAGTTACTATGAGTACGTTTCTGCATACAAAGGTGTATTGGATTCTGACTGAATGACTTACAAACCACCTACACTAAATTTCACTCTTCATTTATTGTCTTTATTAATTTCACTGCTCAAAGCCCAACAGCAGATAAATGACTAACCCTACGCAGTGTGTTAATGTAGTTTTCTTTTGGGTTTTGGTTTGGTGTTTGGTTTTTTTTTTTTTTTTTTCTTTCTGGGTTTTATAATACTTCCACTCTGTTGCATCGTTTGTCATCCCTAGCCAACCCAGCAGCGGGTTGACGGGGCAGCCCACACGACAGCCCTTCCTTGCGCAGGGAGCATCTCCTTGCACCAACCTTCCTTGGCTCTGCCCCACCAGACCAGCTATCAGTGGGATGTTCAAGGGGCAGACCCACTTGTCATCTAATGGACTGAAAGAGGCAAAAGAAGGCTGCAACGGCTGCGTAGCCCCAAGGCCACAACTTAAAAATACCAATAAATGCAAGCGCACCGGCTCCTGGTGCCACTGTTGAGGTTAAAGCCAGGAAGATTTCACATGAGGTTGGCATCCCCTCACCAGTTTATCCAGAGGGTGTGGAATTTAGAGACAGGGAGGTTCTCCTTTGCTGAGAATGCTGTAATTAAAATATAGTAATATAGGCCTAACTACTGTGTGACTGACGGTCAGCAGCCGGGTTGCCGCCTCGCAGCAAGCACTGAAGCGGCTGTGGGAAGAGGGTGAACTCGTACCCATCGCCCAGAAAATCTACCAGCAACTCTGGGAGCAAAATGGCGGCCGAGGTGCTCTCGCAGTACCAGCTGCTCTTGCTCCTGCTGTTTCTGTGATAGTTATAATAGCTTTTTCCCCACGATGCTAATAGCCTGGTGATGTTTCTGGTGGGAAAAAGCTATCTCTATTTCATACCAGCCTCCTGTGAATTTTTATGGCAGCTATTTTAGAACTCATTTCAGTGAGCTTCCTCAGATTTCCCCAGTCTGAAATGCTATGTGTTCCTGTAAGAAGGATGGCATTCATAGCTAGGAGGCATTTTTCATACATTATTTATTCATTATTCTATGTGATGAATGTGGGAGGTGTTATGAATCCATGGTAGGAGATCTGGAGGTAGACTCACTTGCTTTTAGTACTATATGATTAAAAAGAAACTCTGTGCTTGCATAGGCAACGAAGGTATTGAATTTCTCTTATCATCGAGATGATGAAAAACTTTATTTTATTCATTTTATTCATCAAGGAAGGGATGACTGCCAGCACAAGCATACAGTGTGATCTGCTCAGAAGTTACACAGTTGCTAGACTGGATCGGTTCTCATCACTTGCAAAAGGTAGAGCCAGGAAGTAGGCATTTAAGGGATAACATTAAATATTTAGGAGATAAAATCTGCACAAAGTGTAAAATGAAAGATTTAATCTGAGTCTTACCTTAAAGACCTGAGTTTGTTTTTCTGTCTACTATATACTGCCCAAATCCAAATGAAATGTTAGAAAACATCACGTTTGGGCACTGGTAATGTAGAGTTCAAAATCGGCTGGTTCAGGAATGTTGTCACTGGGGGTTTTGTTTGTAACAGAAGTATAGACCTTAATGACCGGGTGAGATGGTCAGAGGTTTCATGCAGGATTGAGAGGGGATAAATGAAGACACACCTTTTTGGTTTCTTTATAGTCCTACAGTTTCACCTCTCCCTTAGTACAAAGGACCTCAAACCAAAAACCCACAAACCCCAGCCACTTGAAAAAACAGCCAGCCCTTACTGAAGGCGAGCATGCGGGTGGCGTTCAGGAACTGCAGAGGGACAGACACATAATAATAGCACCAGTATTCCTCAGCAAGGAGGATGCAAGTACCTGCAGCCAGTACCAAGAGTTTTGTCTGGACGTGGAATGGAGAACGAAAAAGATGGTGACGCTCAGAGCACCACCAGGACCTGCACAGTAGCTCAAAGCTGCAGAGATGGGAGGAACAGTCGGAAGGGCATGACCCAAAGAGCCAAGAGACAGTAACACTCTCAGGCAGAAAAAAGTCCTTCTCCAGATGGTCAGTGCATTCGTGGTGATTCAGTCGTCAGTCGCGCTGGCCCTCAGAGGCACTGGAGGCATTACACACCAGTGTGCTGGGGCACAAGACTGTGTGGATGTACTACTGGAAGCATGGCTAGAAACTGCCCAGAGTGCCTCCACCGCTTGCTCACCCCTGCTGCTCTTGGCCCTGGGCTCTCCCCCTGCTCCGCACACCTCTCTGCCCAGATCCCACAGCCTCGCCGTCGCTGCCCCAGGCAGAAACCTGCTCCCACGGCCAAGGACTCAGGGGTAGTTGGTTTTGCCTACAGCTTTCCTCTGCCTCGGTTGCATGGTTTCACTTCTGATCGTGTTCATAATGTTCCTTTGAATGACTTGTTGCACTTTTGTTTCCTAAAATATTGCTTGCACAGCTATTTTGCTGAGTATCTTAGTGCTGAGGAAAGGACTGATATGGGAAGATCCAGGAGTATAACATGTCCTCTACTTAGTTGTCCTCTGGAGGCTAGGGATCCTCCAAGCTGGGCATCCCAAGCTACACGGAAAGACCTACTTTTAATGGCTTGATGCACCAAAAGTTAGTGCTGGCGGCTGGGGTTAGGGACTCTCCTCTGCTCCCAAGCCATGGACAGACCAAGGAACGATCAGACACAAATCACTGCAGACTGAAATGGAGGCTCAAGCAAACATTACTCCCACCAACAGTAATGCACCATGCACACAGTTGTCAGCATTTTGGTTTTGGGCTAGCCGCTGGGTTTTGCTGACAGCGAGGACACAGTCCTGGTTTCCTACCCTCAGCTTTTGCCCCGAGCCCGTTTTGGTGTTTGCAGACACTGTGCAGAATGTAGCCAGAAAAAAAATTCCTCGGCCAGAGGCTTTCAAGGAGGTCCCAGCAACATTCCTCAGGAAAGTCCAGCGGTGGTGACAGCTGAGACAGCCACCATGTGAAGCCTCACAACCCATGGTGGTGAGGAGCAGGCGAGGCTACCAAGGGTTGGGAAAGGATGGAGGCTCCATCCATCTCAGTTGCTTCCAGAGGAGGCTGTGGAAAGCCACAGCGTCACACCCTCGACTGCAGCATCCACAGCTGCTGGGTACGAAACAGGCTCGTGGTCAACAACAGATGGAAAGTGGGTGGAGAAACAGCTTTTCCCATTATGGCTTTTGATATGGAAGGGCACAAACAGTTGGGATATGTGTATCTTTAATCACCCCAGAGTAATTGGGAAATGAAGTCTGGAGATATGCCCTAATAAAAGGAATGAAATTTCAAACTATGTGAGAAATAAAAATATATCGTCATAGCTTTCTATGCACATCTTTGCTGGTACAAATTTTCTCCCCCGCTATCAAATAGTGGGAGTTGTTTTTTGACTTTGGTGGCAGGAATTGAGCTTCAAAGACAAATTTTCTATTGCTATGCTTTAAAAGAATGCCAATAAAAAAGCCCGACAAACAACAAAAAAAGGACCCCCAAAATGTCCATGGTGGGAATACAGAGCTGTACATCTTTTTGGTATACAGTTAATACTCTTGTCTAGGCACAGAAGACATAATTTTTCTTTAAAAAATGTCAAGTATCTAATACAGATCTGCTACGCTGGAGAGCAAATGCAAATCCCATGAAACCGCTGAGCCCTACTCTCATGGTTGGGAGTCCGGCAGAGCGTTGCTAATGCCCTGGCTATGAGGTCCTGTGAGCGACAGCACCTGGGATGGGGGCTATGAGTTCTGCCGACAGCTCTGGAAGGCTCACAGGCAAGGGGGGGCATCGCAGCAGAGGAAAATCACGAGCACAGCTTCATATGATAGTGCCCTCTCATTAGCCAAACACCAGCTCGTACTGGCCATGCAATCACTTAATCTGGTTATGGGCTAGAAACACGGCTGTCAAGAAGACAATTTATCATTTGTAGATACGTGATGGGGTTATGGAACTAGAGAAGTAGAGTGGGAAAGACCCGTGGGTACCCCAGCTAAGCCGTGGGTCCATCTGTGCCAGATTTTTCCCCTCAAGGAAAAGAGGAAGAGAAAAGGGACAAGGAAGGAAGGAATTTGGAGAACTAGTCACGTAGCATCAGCTAAATATAAAGCCCCTGGCCCAGCTGAGACCTAGCAGCTGGGTAGGAGACCTCAGAGAGCCACTTCTTCTTGCCAGAAAGAGATGCTGAAACCCTAAATGAAAGTTAAAGTTAACCTGAAGTTGAAAATCTCTATCTTGGAGAAGATCATGAGTAACTTTCTGACAGACATTTTGTGTCTTGCAAAACCATCTCAGTGAAGTTAAGCAACTTCTGGTAGAAGCAGAAATGACCATCAGTTATAATTTCCACTTGATCTGAAAATTGATGTCGTGTGTGGAGTTGGCGGGGCCCATTTCGCCAGCAAACACTCAGCAACCACATAAGTCTCACGAACATTTGGGAGTTGAGAAAACTCAGGCACAGGCCAGGAAAATGTTTACCCACAGTCATCAACAAATTCGTGGCAGCGAATGGAAGAGAAAGATTTCTTGCTGAATCTACATGGCAAAATGTCTTTTCAGGGCAGAACCTGACTGTGGCCGAGCGTCATCTCTGGTAGCACAACTGCCAGGAGGTCACTTTCTGACAGCAAGTCCTTTGCCTCATGGAAAACACTTTGCTCCTCCTGATGGTAAGTTGGTCTTTAAAGAGCAGGGAAGATGTTGAAAGATGACACTATAAAATAATTACAAATTATTGCAGCTTGTGCTCATTGCGCCTTGTGCAAAGCCCAGGGTGTGTTCTACATCGTGTGCCCTCTCGTCACAAAACAAACCCTCAGTTCTTTTCCTTGTCAGCGGATTTTTGGCAGCAAAGTAAAGTGTCACTAAAAGCTTACAATCTTATTCATGAAATAACGTAAAAGGAGAACAGATCAGTATTTGTGTTCATTTTTTAGCATAACAAATGCCTGACTATAAAAGCAGCCCAACCAAGCGGCGCACCCTCGGCACCGGGCCAGGAGTTGCTGGTGGCTGCCACCCAACATGGACCAGGGACATTGGTTAAGGACAGAGGTACAGAGGAAAAATCTGGAAGTGTAGAAAATTAAAATAGGGCTGGAAGAGACCTGAAGAAGTTCATTCTCCTGTCCCAAGGCAAGACCATTCTTGACAGGTATTGGCTAAATTATTCCCTAAGATGTTGAGTGATGGGGATCTGAGCCTTGTCCAGCCTCCTGTCCCACTGCTCCGTGGTCTCCACCCTTGAAAAACGTTGTCTAAAGTCTAACCCGGCTCTGTCCTGCTGCAGTTTAAGACCAAACATCAATGCAACAGTTACCTTTTAGCAAATATGTTGGATTTATCTACATTTTAAAGGAAATATATTGATTAGGGATTTTTCCCTTGCTTTTCTTGAGCAAGATATTTAGGAAGCCTTTATGCGCAATGATCTCAAGCCTGTCCCCTGAATTCCTTGTTGACAGTCACTTCTCAAAGGGATGACACAAGAGCAAAGATTGATTCAGGAAACAAAAATAATCACATCTCAAAAAGAGTTACAGTTTTGAGTCTAACATCCCCTTTCTGAAGCGAAATGAACGCTGCGGTTTCATATCATACCCTCAACTTTACTATAGTAATGGGCTGCTGGGCAGAAACAGCTGGACTTGTGCTGAGGGGTGGATGTGATGGGTTGGGCGGCCGGGCTCGCTCTGGGGTGGCTGGCTCTGGGACCCCAGTCGGGTGGGCAGCAGGACATTCCTGTGGGTGAGCAGACCCCTTGCTGAAACCAAGGCACGGTTGCTCCTGGTCCCGCAGACCCCTTGCTGAAACCAAGGCATGGTCGCTCCTCATCCTCCAGCCCAGCGCTGCCTAACACCCCGCAAGCACCTCTCCCCAACCCCAGCGCCTTTTCGTGCCCTGCCAGGGGCTCCTCCCGCACTGTCCTGCCCTGACCTCACAGCTGGGTTTGCACAACAAAACCGAACCACACCTGAGACTCGTTGCTGTTTTGGATGCTTAAGTGTCGCCGCAGCCCTCGCGCTTGGCACGGGTTCAGCTCTGCTTGTTGCTGACCGCTTGTGCTAGCGAGCATCTGATATTGTAGTGTACATGAGGTGTAACAGGGATACAAGCTGCTGGGAGGTACAGGGCGAGGTGGAGAGCAGCCATGTCCGGGTGAAGCAGTTTTGCGTTGATCTTGGTGGGAAAACTCTTTTTGTACAGGACAAAGAGGGGCAAAACGTGTTACTTGTGGTGGGGAATGAATGGGTTGATTCAGCTGAATAGCATCGCGCATCATCTGTTGCTGGTAGTTTTCATAAGCAGAGGAAATACTTTACATAAGTAAATGCTTATTAAAACCAGTAATAAAAGTCAATGGAAGGCAGAGAGGTTTATATCTAAGTCAACTCACATTCAGGAATGTGCAGTGCCCAGCTGCAAGCGCTACAGCACTCCAGCCAACAGCGCAAAGAAATGATGCTATGTGGTATTGCTTTCATTAATTGCTACTTAGAAATGTCTCACTGAGAAAATCAAGGAAAGTCATAAAATAGCACTGAGTTGTTTATTTGCATGACTGTCCCAGCAGGAGAATGCTGTTTTACATGAGGTTTGAAATTCCAGGGAGGACGGGGTGTAAACAAGAGAATGCTCACCCAAGATTGCAAAGCATGGTCCAGCAACCCCAGCAGCCCCCAGGGGAGAAAAACTCTCCTAGATGAATGTTTTGCTTGCCTCCTCAGTGTCACAGGGAGCTTTTGACACAAGCAGAGTCGTTCTGTACATTATCAAGATTGTGGCTGATGCAAAACGTTTGTTAAAACTTTTTAAAAACCATTCCTGGATGGAAATTAGAGGCAGGCCTCAGAATGACTATGTGGATGTTTGTGTTGTTCCTTGCTTCACGAGGGTGTGATGCCCAGTTTTTGTGGGAGATGTGAATAGTTATTCCTCACTAGCATGTGGTATGGTGGAGCTACCGATGTCCTACTGTGTAGGAGTATTTTCTTTAGCCTCTCATTCAGTGACCGAGTATGCATGTGGTGCTCACCTTGCCATGGCCAAGTGTCATCAATGCTCTGGAGAAGCAAGCTCAAAAGTTTCTGAGGGAGATAAATTAAGCCCTCTGCTTTTACTATGTGCTTTTGTCCAGGACCTTAGCACCTCACATTCCTGCCTGCTCCACGAGATAGAATCATAGAATCACAGAATCGTTTAGGTTGGAAAGGGCCTTTGAGATCATCGAGTCCAACCACTAAGCTAGCATGGCCAAGCCCACCACTAAACCATGTCCCTAAGCACCACATCTACATCTCTTTTAAATGCCTCCAGGGATGAGGACTCCACCACCTCCCTGGGCAGTCTCTTCCAGTGCCTGACAACCCTTTTGGTGAAGAAATTCTTCCTAATATCCAATCTAAACCTCCCCTGGTGCAACCTGAGGCCATTTCCTCTTGTCCTATCACTCGTTACTTGGGAGAAGAGACCGACCCCAACCTCGCTACAACCTCCTTTCAGGTCGTTGTAGGGAGCGATCAGGTCTCCCCTCAGCCTCCCCTTCTCCAGGCTAAACACCCCCAGCTCCCTCAGCCGCTCCCCATCAGACTTGTTCTCCAGACCCTTCACCACCTTCGTTGCCCTTCTCTGGACACGCTCCAGCACCTGAAGGTCTTTCTTGTAGTGATGGGCCCAGAACTGAACGTGGTATTTGAGGTGCAGCCTCACCAGTGCCGAGGTTGATCAGAGGTGCCAAAGCTCTTCTAAAGCCAGTTTTCTGTAGGTTTCTCAGTTGTAGTCTCTGCCTCCATCTACCTCAACGCATCCATGCAAGTGCACTTTGCGCATAACACATCACTTTGTTGTGTGAAGCGTTTCATTGACCCAAGATATGCTATGGATATTTCTAAACAGCCATATTAAAAAGTATGCTTCCTATCAAGTATGCCAATCCCTGAATTTAACACAGGCTGTGAAAATAAGTCTCTGATTGTGTGAGTGCAAACGGATCCCTGGGTTACACCATCTGAGTCTCACCAGGACGAATGTGCCTCCCAGTGCCACGCAATGCTCTGTGCTGCTGCAGGATTACCAGACTGGAAGAGCCTGGATGTCCAAGAAAGAGTTCAGAACAGCAGGAAAAATGTTTAAAAAAAATAAACAATCAAATATGAAATCATCCGAAAGTACACAAAGTTCTTTCTCATTAAGGAAGAGCAGCCCCCAGATCAGCATAAAGATTTGGGGTGTTACCTGCTGTTCTCTGGCTCTGAACTCATCTGCGTGCGAGGAGGAATGTCAGCGCAGCCGTGCCGGAGCTGCTGCTGGTGTTTCCAAGCCGTGTGGCTGGGAGGCACCAATGGGAACCGTCTTCAGCAGTGCAGCTGCCAACAGACTGGGAAGTTTGTGTGAGGGGAGCTCAAACCATCAACGCCCTTGTTATGCACGGCAGGCATGTCAACAACTGCCAAAAAGCAGCTGCTGGGGGAATTCCCTCAGGATACCCCACCTCTACAGAAAGCTTTTAGGAATCAGGAAGGGACATTTATTATCTGTCTGAGTTTTTGGTAGACTCATAGATTCATAGAATCATAGAATAGCTTGGGTTGGAAGGGACCTTTAGAGGTCATCTAGTCCAACCCTCCCTGCAATGAGCAGGGACATCTTCAACCAGACCAGGTTGCTCAGAGCCCCGTCCAACCTGACCTTGAATGGTTCCAGGGATGGGGCATCTACCACCTCTCTGGGCAACCTGTTCCAGGGACGCTAGTCACAACTCAAAACTTCTTCATTTTTATATCCAAAGTGTCTCTATTGGCAGAACTTTGCAGCTTTTAGACTAGAAAATTCTGGCAATCTTTAAGATTTATACTCCAAACTAGCTGAAGTTAGAGAAGTCACCTAGGTGTGTAATGTGTGATCTATTAAAGTTAGGTGAGCAAATACCAGTAGTTCAAACTGAAGCTAGAAAGTGTGTGTGTTACCTCAAACTGGGTTACTGGAGCAGCCCAGGTTAAGTTTTTGCTCTGTCTTCATTAAACGTGGGAGCTCCGGACTGCATGGCCTGTGTTTGCAGAGCCTGAGTGTAGTTGTATGTCATTTTTGACAGTGACAAAGAGTCTTTAACAATAAAATACACTAAGGAAACACAACTGAGATAAGATCAAAATAACTTGAAATTGGAACTCTTGAAAACTTGGCGGAGAATTTGCTTAGGAAGTTTACATGGCAGGGAGGAGTGTGATCCCCCAAATGCTGGGGATTACAATTCCAAAATTACAGCAGAGATATGCAATAATGACTCCATAATATTTTGATTAGGAAGGAAACAAATAACATACTGCAGGATGCTGCTGCCATAGCACACCCCTTGGCAACACCCTCTTTGAGCAAAAAGAAAAGAAAAAGGTGAAAAAAAAAAGGGGGAAGAAAAGGAATTCCTCCCATTGCTTAAAGATACATAGGGGTAGAAGTCAATGCTTGGAGAAGGCATTTGGAGGCATTCCTTCCCTTGCCACCATTTTCCTCCTTGAACCCATCAAATAACTATCTGTGTTTAGAGAAACCCAGTTGTAGCCAAGTAGAAAAACTTCTCTTCAAGACTGTCGCAGTCAGTGACAGTTTCTTTGGGATCTAACTAGTCTAACAGGCTTTCCGCCCTTGCTTTTACGTGAATTCTCAATATTCTTTGTTCCTGGTTAATCCCATTAATTTAGCACACACCTTTCACTGGCTCTAGGCTCTCAGACAGTGACATGCAGGAGCCTCCTCAAGTTTGGAGAGGACAACTTGGTGTTAATGATCATCTTCTGACAGTTTTGGGGTTGAGGACATTTGAGGGTGAGGTTTAAGTTGCAGTCATAGCAGGAACTGTTCTTGCTTTGTGGGCTGGCTTGTTCTTGAAACCAGGTTGCTGGGTGTTAAGTAGCACTATCAGTTCCTCTCTTGTGAGTGCCTGCCACATCACCTAAAGTACAGAAGTGTCCCAAAGGCCATGTGCCTGCCCAGGGCACAGGAGGAAGGTGGTGTGTTATTCTTTCCAACACTGCAATATCAGCACTTTCCGCATCTGACTTCTGCTTTCATCCTGCAGGGACTTTCTTGCTGCATGTTGTGACATACCCTAAACCTAAAAAACTAAGGTAGGCCCACAAAATATTTCTAAAGACTAGTCTGGGAAGTAAAATTCATAAATTTACTAGTATTAAAAAATAATAAATGCAACAGAGAAATTTATTTCATAGCACGCAATAATTCTCCCATGCCTTATCCCAGCTAATGCCTTAATGAGATAGCTGCCTCTCTCTTGTCCGTTTGACAAAAGCTAATGACTTCATCACCCTTCTTCTGTCTAGCATTCCCCATTCCTCCACAGTTACAAGCCACACTCTTCTCTTGAGATACCTAAACGTTTAGCATTATTAGGATAAACTCTGCAGTTTTCTAAAGCTATTAACTCCCAGCACACATAACTTGGCAGTAAAGTCTGCTGCTTCCAACCTGAAGGAGAGCTTCTGTGCCCAAAAGCATGTCTCTGCATTTTCAGTTGTATCTGTAGGCTGAACAAGAGAAGGTCCCCTTTGGTCTCGTCTCACTGCAACTATTCATTTGTTACTTTCTGTCATTAATGTCAGAGGTTTTGAACTTGTCATTGCTAGCTCTGAACACTTTTAATGTGGAAACCAGTGAGTGAGCGTGTGTCCTTATCTCCTGTGAGGAGTCTTATTTCAGACAGGGCAACTACCTCGCAGTGAGAGAACGGGCTTAGGAGATGCTGAAATTCAGAAGAACTGGGTTATATTCCTGATCCCTCCATTATACAGTTTATCTAATTAGACATAATGACAAAGGTGGTACTTCGTATCTGGCATCTGGTCCTTCCACAGACTCCAGTAACGTACTACAGCTTCATAGCTTTTCCAGGTTCTCCTCCGTAAGTATTCCTATTGCTTAATATTAAATATCAGCAGTTAGCAACTAAAAACACTCACATATAAATGATATTCCAGCAGGATGCCTTCCAATCCAAAACAAACCTTTGGTCTTATTCTTGACACCTTAAAACTGTCTTGTAGTAATAACTAATCTACTTGTAGCAGGTCACTAGAAAATACACAGGTTACTAGTTATACTATCTTTATATCATTCTCCAAAGAGGAGGAGGCTCCAAAGTTAATTTTACCACTCCTGAATCCCTCATCACTATTGTTGCAATGCTAATGAAGGTGCAGAGGGAACGAAGGGGAAGGACAATGTTTTCCAGAATTACAAGAGTTGTTACAAACATAAGTTTAGACACATAAAAAGACAGCAAGTGAAGCGCAATGGAAACCTACTACAAAGATCTCAAAAAGTGTTGTGAAACCAGAACTCCACCTGCTTTCTTGTGTGGTCCCATTTGCTTGTGTATAATGGACAGGCAAAAAAAACCCAAACAACCCCAAACCTAAATAAAAAAGAACGAAGTATGTTTGCACCCACAGTGCAACTTTGGTGGAGCCTGGCCTCCTCAGTCCACCGGCAGCATTGAGACTCAGGTTAGCCAACGCTCCTCAAAGGTCACAGGCAGCAAAATGTTCACCAGCAAGCACACACCCCAAAGTTTCACTACTGACTCCCAGAGAGGCTACCGAATTTCTCAGTGCCTCTCAGACCTGAGACCATTTTCAGTGCAGCAGCCCAGTGTCCTCAGGCAGCAGGAGGAGGCTCCTTCACAGGATAAAGCCCATTTACGTGGGCCTTGTGGTGGTCCCATCCACCCTGCTGCGACACCAGCACTCATCTACTCCCACCACGAGCCCTTTAATGGAGCTCAGTCAGGAAAACCTTAACCCACAAAAAAATTCCCCCGAGCACCTGGGTCTTCAGGGTGGGCTCGTGGTACTCCTAACACACGCACCAGCGTGTGGTTTGGCACAGCACAAAGCACCCGTGTCACTTTATTATTCAACGTTTACAATTGTCAGGGATGCTGGCCACACCTAAATCTTCTTGTAGCTCTGGGCTTTAATTAGCAACGTGTTCAAAATACTTTCAGTGCTTCTAGACGATAGCTATAGGTGCCTGCAGACAATGCCACATGGTGCCAGCAGCCCTGTCTGTAAAGGGAAACGTAGCCGGGTGTTCATGGGTGTTACCGGTACTCAGCATCACTCAAACAAGCTAAAGAATTCATTTCTATCAACATCTCTATTTATAAAACATGTCTGGATATTTAACAAAGGAAACACAGTGGGATATTAATAACCAAAAAATAGGAAAAGGAGGTGTTTAGACCATTTAAAACTTGCATGAAACTATCGTGGCTAATTAGCATGAAATCAGGAACTGAAGGTAACGAGACCAAAGTTGGCTTCCTCCAGATCACGCCGAAGCTTGACCACAGTAATAAGGAGGCACAAATGGAACAAAGGTGGAGGAGCACTAGTACAAATAACCCTCCAGCTGCATACCTCAGCGCACTTAACTTTCCACCTTTGCAGAAAGCTCTTCCCTGTGCAGGATCAGGCCAGTGCTAACAGAACAGTGACCCTTCCCTGGTGCCCAGTGCTGTTCACTGCTCCAAGCAATCTGCTTGGCTTCCCTCATGCTTTTTCTCCTTTTCTGCCTTCTGAAGATGGGTATTGCCTGGAGAGGAGCAGTCCCTGGGTGGTGGGTAGCTGCCTGCATGGGTACGGGGCCAGCACGGAGCACCTGCACTGCAGCTACCAGCAATAGCCATGCTTCTGCTCTATTTATCTTATAAAAATCACAGCTCTTAGAAAAACATGCGATGAGAAATGCCTTCCTGACAGGCTGCCGCATTATCTGAATGAAAATGTATTCATTTATCTCATCTTGCATTTTAATATTACGAGTTGCGGCATCTCAGCATGGCTTTTTTGGCTTCAGCAGATAATTGTGCTAATTTTTTCATCTAAATTAAGCTACATAACGCTTAGCAGTAAAAAGCAGTTGCATTATGATGTGTATTACAGAAGTGTCGAATAAATACTATGAGGAAATCCTTTTGTGATGATAGTCAGCTGCCTTTCTTGTAGCAAGAAAATATGAAGGCATTGGGAATATGGCAGGACTTTTTTCTTTGCAGAATTAGGAAACTTGGGTGGAAGGAGCCGGACTCGGTTTGTCCTGGCAGAGTAGTTCGGAGGGTCGTTGTTGGTAAGGCTGCTGCTGACTTGTCCTCTTGTTTTCCCCAAACCTGTTTCTCTAAGACCTGATGTAGCGGCTCAGGAAGAGCATCACAGAGACAAACTTGTCCCTTGGCATTAGGAGGTGGGAGGACACGCCATCTGTGAGGAGGTAAGCCTGTTGGTCTTGAGCCCAACAAGGAGCGAGCCGGTAATGAAAGTGCTCTCTGTAGGAGTCAGACTTTGGTGATCTCTCTTAGAGACCTATGGCTGAAAGGAGAGTATGTAAGTTTTGGGAGAGGGGTTGTTTCCTTTTAATGCCTTGTTTCATGTGGCTGCACAGGAGATACACCCAACGGAGCGCAGAGACCTTGGCCATAACAGACTGCAGACAGGACCAGCAGGGCCTGACTTTGAGCGAAGATCTGGTTTGCCCGTTGGTGGGCTCGATGCACGGCCTCCTGCAAAGGGGACGGCCGTGATCGTTACAAAGGAGCTCACAGCAATCTTAATCTTTGGCAGATGGAGCAGGATGTTTTAGTCTTTAGCCCTTTTATGGTCTCATCTAACCCAAGGATGGCAGAATTACACCGCTCTTGCTCAGCTTTACAAGGTGGTTTGTTTGTTTCGGCTTGTTTCACTTCCAAGCAAATAAATACCTGACAAATTGTACCTACTTCGAGACATGGATTAGTGGATTTAGCGGGCATGGTGGCATTGGGTATATGGTTGGACTTGGCGATCTTTGAGGTCTCTTCCAGACATAATGATTCTATGATTCTATAATTCTGCATAATTTGAGAGCAGCTGAGCATCAGACGTGTCATGCTGAAAGCCCCAGCCTCCCGAGTATCTTGTTCTCTTCACCAGATCTAAAGGGAAACTTTCCCTTGGGAGATTTCAGGACTTTGTGCTGCATCTTTGATGAACTGATTGCAAGTCCATCAGTGGTTCTCACTCCTAGCACCTGGGAGAGGAGACTTGGTCCCTGCAGAGGGGGTTGCAAGGCTGCAGGGTGGGCAGGCCAGGCTGCAGGCATTTGCTCTGCACCCCTCCCTGGGGAAAATAAGCAGTCACAGTCTCTGGTGGGACCCATCGGGTCTGGAAGGAAAAGGAGGCACATTTATCTCACAGGGCAGGGGGCATGGACCACTCAGTCCCCTGATTCTGTGTTTGCTGTATCAAAAATGTGCCACCAAAGAGCTGCGACTACTGGATTTGCTCTATATTGTGTTTGTAAGGCAATTGGATTTAGCAGCACATATAGATTTAACAGGCACGCAATTTATTCACATTTATTGAGCCTCATCTTGCCTCCAATTGGATATTTGCAATACCAACCTGAATATTTCTGTTTGGACATACTTTGTTTCTATGTGACTGAATAATCCTCATGAAATAACTGAGACAAAAAAATGGCCCCTTCTTTTTGGCACATTCTGTGGAGAGCTTGATTAGAGAGGCTTGGCATACACAACTCAGCATCTCTGCCCCGGCCACATTGTAAGGTCACCACACAAATGAAATCATAAGTTGGACGCACGTTTTTGCCTTCAAGGAATAAATGCTCCCCAAATCCCATCTGCCACCACAGCAAGAGGGTTTGAAGCTTCTGCTTTTCAACAACAGCAAGGGCAAAACCCACAAAAGAATGAAAAATCAGATCGAAAGCCTTCCAGGGGTGCGTACACCACAGGATGGGCTATTTTACAGAGTAGACAGCAATTTCAGGAGAGGGGCTCTTTGGGGCTGAGGAGAAGGGCAGCTCCCCCATTCCTTTCCTGGGGGGGCTACAGCACCCTCCCAGAGCATCCCCTCCCATGGGTGCACCCACCGGAGCACCCTGCCAGCGCCCCAGCCTGCTGCCAGCACGCCCACCTCGCTCACGTTACCGGCACACGTACACACCAAGCCCATGCTGGAAGAAAACTTAGGCTTAAAAGATACATGAAATCTGTTGTTGCTGCTGAGTTTTGGGGTTTTTTTTAAAATAAATTACATTTAATGAAAATACCTGAGATGCAAAGTACCTTGTTTTCATTTTAATTAGCAATTATGGTTGCTAATTAAAGCAATACCAAAATAATTGTGTCATAGTACAAAAGTATTGCACATATTTCTCTGTGCCAGAAAAATAAAATTGTGACCTCCGGTCATAGTTCTAAAAGAGATAATGCTTTACTAACACTTTTCCAGGGTTTAATTCAACATGCACATGAGAGAGAATAACTGCGTAGCCTTTGATGTATGGTGCAGGACACCATGGCACATAAAGATGCAGAGAGAGATCACAACAGTCCCTTTTCTTAGAGTTGCAACAAAATTACCCAAAGAATCAGCTTCAAGTGATCTCACGTTCCTCACTTTTTTGATTTTCGAATCTTCTTTGTACATTAAAATACAACCTGTAATTCTGTTGGTATGGATTTCCTTTGCCTAGTGCCTTCATATAGACACATCTTTGACCATTTACTCGGGGAAGCACTCATCGGACAAGACTGATTTCCTGCAACCAACTGAATAGTCTTTTTTTTAAGAATAAAAGAAAGGCATATCCTCCACAAAAGCTAATTCATGGAGCATGACTCTTTGAATATATAGTCTAGCAATGCACAAGTGTTGGAAGTGGCACAAAAGATCCTCAAAAACATTTCTAATTGATTCATTCAGCAGGGTGGCACAGTGGAAATGATTGATTTTAGGCTACCAGACCTCCCTCTGACCTTTTCAGACACTCTGTTGATCGGTACTTGAATGGACAAATTTGAATACAAATGGCAATATGACAATAGCACCCAAATTCTTTAAAGTGAAGTTTTCCCATCATTTTCATGTATCAAATTGACTGCAACAGGTTAAAGATGCCCCAAAGACCAAAGCATTTTTTAAAAAAATATCTTTCAAATAGTGACAGCATTAATGTCGGTAGTAATGACTGATCTCAAATGACTGATCTGATTGTCAAACAATAGGTGACTGTGTTCTCCTTAGACAACAATGAGGCGTAACAAACACAGCGATAAGGACTATTAGAAAGGGTAGATAAAACCACAATAGTCAATTTTTTTCCGAGGTGGTCAAGTTAGTTTCCTGTTTTAGCTGGATGTGATACAGCCTTTGCAAACCAAACCAAGGGCACGCACATTGCCAACGCTTACTTAAACTGAAGTTGCCCTTACTTTGCCAATCAAAGTAAAAAACGTTAATGTCATGGGCCGATATTTCTGCTGCTAAGATAGAGTTTGGGGGCAGGGGATAGCTGCACTGACACGCACATTGCCAACGCTTACTTAAACTGAAGTTGCCCTTACTTTGCCAATCAAAGTAAAAAACGTTTGACATGGGTCGATATTTCTGCTGCTTTGATGGAGTTTGGGGGCAGGGGATATCTGCACTGAAGACATGCAATTATGAAATACCGAAATAAGAAATGAGAAGGACTATTTGTAGGTGCTTGATCCTCCAGGCTTGGCTTGGGCAAGCTCCCGCTGCAGCTCCGACCCACCTTCAGAAGCCACGCAGTCCTGCTGCAAGGAGAGGTGGTTTTACTGCCCTTCCTTCGGCAGGATAATGCTTGAACATGGCTCGTGATTTTAGAAATAACGATTTCATTGTGCTGTCAGGGTATTCATGTGAAATACTGATGTGCTGATGGCAGAGGAGGCAGGCAGTGGCTGCGAAGGAGCCCCTTGCTCCATGGGAGGATCACCGCTGTCTCCTGCCCTGAAGGAAACCTCTTCTTAACGAACTTCTGGCTTTTTGGAAGCTCCTTGGCTTTCCTGGGCCCCTGTCCTGAGTTGGGGCTGTGGGGGTGACATGGATTTCACACGCATGGATGTCTGCAGGGGCAGTGGAGGAGATGAGGGCTCAGCAGGGCAAGCAGGACACAGCCCGGCCCTTGGTTTGAGAGGGAAGGCAGCCTTTCTCCTTCCTGACATCCCCAATACGATGTTAAATACATGGTTTACTTGTGCTTGGCGCGACCCGCCTAGATTACCGAGTGCTGCAAGAAGGGGAGGCATGCAAATTTGTGTTCATCAAAGGTATTTAGGTACCTTCTGCTGGTATTTGCAAAGGGATTTGGTACTTTGACATCTTTTGAGGGTCTAAACCTGCTAATGTGGTTTCTCTTCACAGCTTCCAGTGGTGGCCGGCTTTGATCAGCTCAGCTGTACTGTCAGACCCAACTTGTGCCATCAGGCCCTGCAACTGCAGAAAATTTCACCAAACAAGTTACAAGTTATCTTCAGATATCGTGGTCGGGACTTATTCAGGCTGTCTGTGACTCAGTTTTTATGCGCATTTGTTTGTCTCAAAATTTACCAACTTGTTCTCTGCAATCTCAGCTCTTGTTTATATATATATATCCAAAATCTCTTACCCTTGTGACTGTAATGTAAACTGTGTAAATTATTCACAGTGTGTAACCAAGTAACATCTGCCCAAGCTATGAGCTGCTTGAGGAGGTGTCAGTACAGACATTCCCGGCGAGCACCAAGTGGTCCTCTCTCCCTTGCCCCACATCCTGCAGAAATGCCTACAGAAAAAGGGGAGAGTATCACCTCATAGGCACCTAAAAATGTTTCCTAGCAAATGACCTAAGCAGACAGTATTTCACTTTGGAGAGAGGAGTGGTACCTCCTGGAGAAGTCCATCCTTCCCCTCCACCAGCTGGTCCATCAGCCAGGAGGGAAGGGCAGCATGGCAGGTTGGTGTATTGGGAACCAAGCATCTCCCATGGGAAATCTTCCCTGCGCATCTGCTGCCTTTCCCTGTGGCTGTCAGTCCATGGAGCTGGCAAAACGCTGTGATGCTTTTCTCCTTATCCTCTACTCCCTGACACCTTACAGCTTTTCGGGTGCATGTTAGAGGGAGCCCAGCCTTGCTGGGTTGGACTGACTAGCTCTGCATCCCACCTGTGTATTGCACAGAAATGGCATTTTTGTGTGATCCCCCCTTAGGTCCCTCCTGCTAGGGCCATGGGCAGCACGCCTCTCATTATTCAGCATCTCCATCTTCTTGGGGTTGCAATAATTATTTTTTTTCCCATTACAGATGCATAGGAAGCACCACGAAAATATGCGCCTAAGCCAAGCTCCCAAGTTAGTCCCTGTTAGCAGTCTAAATTGTACACAGGGCAATTTGAAAAGGCTTAACCAAGCTTATTACTACAAGCAGAGAGTTAATGAGCAATAATTAGTTCACTCAAGAGCTGTGGGCTTACCTCATGTGCTTAAAAAGGAGTGGGTTTCTAATATAATGCCAGTTTTCATTAGAGAGATATCATCAGCTAACGCTCATCACGGCATCAAGAAGATATTGTGGTTTCTCAATCCCTGCTGAAAAACTTGCTGAAATACTTTGGTGTTTCTAAAGAGCATCTGGGTGTATTAAAAAGACCCCATATGTATGTGTAGGTAAAATATTAATTACTTAAGTTTTAAACCATACTGGATTTATCCAGCACTCTTGCACTAGGAAAGCAAAGGAAATGCAAGCAATTACAGGCAAACTGAATTGCTCTGTCTACGTTCTTCTTAGATTTTTTTTTTTCCACTTCAAGGTGATTTGACATTTTTGGGTTAGACTTTAGGAACTCAGTGTGGGAGCCCGGCTTTGTGCTGCCGCTCCAAACAAGAAACGATTCAATTATGCATCAGCCCATCCTTTCCCCAAAACTAAACCCTCTCAGATCCTGAACTCCCTTCAGCGCAGGTTTTAAATAGAAAGGATAAGTAGGGTAAAGCTGGTTGTAGGAGCTACTTTATTTTCCATATTTTCCATCAGACAATTCCTCTGACCTGGCCGGGCTCCTTGGTCTCTGGCTGTGTTTTTTTCCTGCTGGGAGAAGCCAAACTCCTCACTCTCTGTGGATGATCAGGAGTGGGAAACGGAGACACTTCTGCATTGCAGAGTTCTGCTCCATAACTGTGGGTCTATCCACTGCCGTGTCAAGATTTGGAGAATGCAACAGACATCGTTTTAATATTAGGGTTCGAGTTTTATCCTAGATTTTATATTAAATAAAAGGGCCTAGTTTTACTGAAGTGTAGTTGTGTGAAAGCGTTATAAGGCTGTTCATCTTATGCAAAAGTATGTAATGGATACCCCTGCTAAGCAGTTTTGCCAATTTGGTGACAAGCTTATTGCTATTATGTTACTGCACACCATTTCCTTAATAGTTGGAATATGTTAATCTTTTTTCAGTTTTGTCTCAGTTGTCTAAAATCTGGATGTTAAAAACAAAATTAGAAATTTGAGCTTAATTTCTTTGTTGTTTTCAAATATGCCACTTTTCATCCAGAGAATTTACCCCAGCAACTTGCCTTCTGCATCAGAGCAAGTGGTGTAACTTTTTGGGAAGTGGAGAGCTGCTTGTCACAAACATGAAAGCACCTTTTGGTGGGTATGTTGGAGAATAACTGATATGAAAATTAGAAGCAAAGAGCTTACTTCAATAAATTTGGCAACTCTAAGTAAAATGAAAAGTATTTTTCAATTTTAATAGCGCAATGGTAATATTTCACTGGAGGTCTGTATTCCTCCTAGAATTTGTGTGATGCATACTGATACTCCCTATAGCTGTCCATCACTTAGAAAGCAGCTGCTTTCCATTATTTAATACAGATGCTTTACAAATACTTCTGTAATTCGGTTTCTCCTCAAGAGGAACACCCAGCTCTTGCAGAGCTCCTCGAGCTCAGCCGTGGGCAGCTACAGCCCACGCTGGCTTTTGAAGGTGACTTGGAAAGAGGACTTCAGGATCCGGTGGCCTTGATGGAAAGCTGCCGCCAGCACTCGGAAGCTTTGACAAATGCTGCCTATGGCACAGGGTCATAATCCACGAGGGATTAAAAACCATTTCATCATAAACACCCTGCCATAGCATTTACCCTGATGACTTATTTATCCTGCTTGGGTTTAAATCTTCATCTGACAAGACCTAAATTTGGGGTTTTTTCTCATCTTTTAAGATAGAAGTTACATGCTCTTATTTGGACTTCTCAAACCAGATGCTCAGGGTAGCAACCACGCCATGCTTGGTGACTGTAAATACTTTTAAGGCTCTTAAGTGTCTTTTGCATTTCTTTAGCCCTGGTGTCCTCCACTCCGTGCAGACATAATCTGTTGTTCTTTTTCATTGCTTTCTCTTTACTTTCCAGCTTAGTTTTCCAATATGTCACTCCTTACTCAGATCGAAAGGATTAACAGAGCTAAAAAGCTTAAGTAAAGCAGTCATTATATTTGGTACAGGTTCATTAGTGCCCATGCTGTGGATATTGTAACTGCTGTTTAAATGAGCAGCTTTGGACCAGCTCATTATTTTTTAGAGCTGACTGCTAAATCCTTACCTATTTTGAAAAAAACTTAGGGTTGAAACCCTCTTTAGAAGATCACTACAAGTGGGATTTATCACAACTGATTTTATCCATCTAAAAATTTTGGAACTAGCTTAAACCTGTACTGTTCTCAGGGAGCGGAGGAACCAAGGATCATCAGCAGGGTAAATCAGCAGGAGGCAGTGATACAGCAGTACAAAACATCTAGATTGCTCCATTCCCTTTGTCTTCAGAGCAGGAGCTGAGGGTGTTACACTCAGACCCCGAGGCCATGCTGTGTTCTCTGCCTGGGAGAAGATGCTGTGGGGCAGATCCCATCTCTCCCATGTAGCCCAAGGCTCACGCACCTCCTCAAAGTATGGCCTAAGCGGGATTTAAGTGAGATTAGCCCTAGGCCCACTCGGAGATTTAATTCTTTTGGATTTTATGTAAGCAGTTACCAAAGCTATTTAGTGCAAGGCATTAGGTAACGTAGCCTGCTCTGAAGATGTAGGGCTTGTGGATTTTCCAAATGTTTGGCAGAACCGTGAAGTCCTCGCTTTATGAACACAACAGTTTTAATGCGGAAAAAAAAAAAGGGAAACATTTGGCTGTTGGACAGCGTAATTTCCTTGCACTGCCCCGAGTGTCTGGCAAGTTTGATTTTATGCCCAGATGAAACTCGTCCTAAGTCCCACAAGTGTTGGGAGAAGTTTAGTGGCTGAACACCTTCCTTTCATTCAGCAGTTGCCTCCTAAGGTCAAGGCATTTTTGACAAGGCTTCACAGGACATCTGTAAGTTTGTGTCCGACGAGAGTGAGGAGCAGCAATGCCATCCCAACAAGAGCTATTGCATCACCATGATACTTTTTAACTGATGCTGAGCGTGAGACTGCTATTGCTCAGTGTGAGAGTTATCAGATTTGCGGATGATTCAGCTGAGAATTGCTAAAGTGTTGTTGTATCCAAGAGGATGAAGTGGAGGAGGGTTTATATGCAAAGTCTATAATTATAAGGCAGAGTACAGGCCTCCAAAGGAAGGGAAAAACGCAACCAACAAAATAACTACTGCAACTGGTTTAAGTTGAAAAGTTTTTGTCTCTCTTGCTCAGGCAATTGCAATTATCACCTATTTCCTAGGAATTCTTAATATTGGCGCCTGTGAATTATTGCATGTTATGCAAATGTATCTACTACATTTTCATCGCCAATCGCCCTGCCAGGGGTCTGCTGCAGCCTCACAATTAAGCTGTCAGGTTCCCTGGTCGTAATGAGTAATGACAAAGCAGTTCCAGCTTCTCTGAAACACACCTAAAAATGACTGGTTGGGGTGGGGGGTGATATTAAGAAAAGTAAAACAAACCATGCAAATGTTCTTGAGGTTGTTTTCAAAGACTTGTTGATGTGAAATTCTCAGTATTTTAATTTGTATTCAAAACGTACCTAGAAACCCATTATGATTTTCCAGTCACTGAAGGATCGATTCTAAGCATCGCACGTGTACAGTGCTAACAAAGGCTCGGCGGGAAGAGGTTTTGCACAGCGATGGGTGAGCATTAGTCATACTTGCATATTCTTTCCACACGTTAAAGCTCTGAGAAGACAAAGAACCGTGTTCTGGATGGTTTTGAAATCCATCAGTCTCCGTTGGTCCTGAATAGACCCCTCCGAGTGGAAAGGCTTTTTGCCCACGCAAGTATCACAGGGCTGCACGGGGCGTCATGCCTTCGGGTACGTTACTTTATGCTTTCCAAAGAACAGTTCCCTGAGGCAAGAGGCAAAATACAGCTCTTGTATCCAATACTGCATAAAGTCTACTCCTCTGCAGGAAAGCAATCTCCTCCTCACTTCCCAAAACAAAAACACCATTTAAAACTACATTATTACCAAGAATGAGTAGGACAAACAGCACACTCTTCTTTTTTATTGCCTTTTAAGAGTAGTTTAAAGCCAGGCTCATCTATTAACTTGTAGAAGATTATTTCCGTTTATGAATATGAACAATATTTCTGTACTGCTTTCCTTAAGACTGGTGACTTGCATAATTTTTTTTCCCCTATGAACCAATTACACATATCATGAAATAAAGTAGGGTTTGACATTGTGCGAGGCTGTGCAGTTCATGTATACATTGTACTTTTGCCATTTTTCTTTTCCAGATGACATTTTTGCTCCTGGTTTCTTGCTTTTCTCTGATTTTTAGTGGCAATTGATTTTTTTTTTCCACTTGGAAATGAATCGAAATACACAGCAGACATTTTCCTGTCTAAATTGCACAGCCAGTTACAGCAGAAATAATAAAGGGCTGCTCACAACATCACTCTAGTAGGCCTTGCTGGTGAGGAGAAAAAGTGCCTAATGATGAATACTTAATGAGATTTCGTCAAAGCTCGCCATCGATTCCTTGCCCTAAAGGTGACAGGTTGTGAAAGCCACATTAGCACCAGAAGGATATAGCTTTTTAGACCCACCCTTGCTGGGAAAATGCTGCGGCCGGACCCCCAATACCTGGCAATGCTGCAGGATGGGTTTGTGGTGGTGACAGGCAGTGCTGCCAAGGGCCGGACCCAAACCTGGACCTGGATCCAGACCCGGACCCAGACCCAGAACCAGACCCAGCATGGTGCCACGCGTGGTTGGTGCTCATGGGATGAGCGTGTGGTTGGGCACCCTGTGCCTTGCCTTCCAGCCCCAGTTGGGATTATGGCTCTAAACAAGTTGCTTAACATTTCCACTGCAGCTTCCCCGCCTCTTCCCTTTCACCGAATGCTTACAGTGATAAGTGAAGTTGTATGGATGGGTCCAACCCAGCAGAAAAGCTGCTGAGATCCCTGAAGACTGAGGACCTCACAACCTCTGAGCACCAGGTTGGCATGGCAAGACAGCAAAAGCCGTTCAAAATGCTCCCGAGCCACACCACCAGCAGAATTTCCCAATTTGCCATCCTGCATCAGGGACATACAATCCTTTTTTTTTCCTTGTGAAGTCTTACCTTTTTTGCGCAAACCTCATCTGCTAAATTTCAGGAAAACCCAGAGAAATCTCCTGCCCTCAGATCCTCAGGGCTTTAACGTGTTGGTGGCCAGAATCCAAGTACATTTTGGGGAGTAGGAGCAAACAGCTGTTTTTCAGACTCTTCCCAATGCAGTTTTAAGACTGGCTCCATGCAGTTATTATTATTACCATGATTTACTACCATGATTCACATTCAGCTTCCAACCCTGGCGTGAGCAGGACCTTTTAGCCTGCTCTCCTACATCGTACATGTGACGATGCTTTGATCAGTCTTTCCATTAGTACTTTTGAACTCACTGGCCAGCTTCAATCAAATGTAGCAGCCAGGCAGCAGTCTTGGAGACCCCAAGTTCCTACAAGGTTCATGAACCATATGTGTCTGAGCCAAGGGAAACAAAGAAAAAGCAGGTCTACCTGTACGAGACCCCAGAGAGTTCAGGGAGAGGGAGATGCTGTGGATGGCCGGCTCCAGGAAAGCTTCGCAATGCATTTCATCTGTTTGGACATGGGAGCATCCAGCAGGAAAGCAGGTTTCGTTAGTTCCAGTATCTGTTTTTACAGCAGCATCACAAACTTATGCTCTCTGTCCTATGTCTCCCACAGTATTGGAACCAGCCCTCGCCACGAGGTGAAAACCGAGAGTCAATGATGTTGTGAATGTCAAAAGCCTCTCAAAGGACTTCTCTGGAGTTGGTTTTCCTTGGCCGGAGGGACAGCCACAACCAGCCAGGCAGCGAGGAGAGCATTGCTCTCCATTTGACAACGCTTCTTTGTTGAAAGCAGCGGTTTTGCCATGAGCACACGTGCCTGCAGGCAGCCTCCTTCGGGAACTCGGCTGTAAGACGGGGCCACAAGGGCAGGCACAGAAGGGCTGCAAAGTCCCCTGGCTGTTCCTTTGAATGACTGCTTTAACAAGAAGGTACAGTGACAGCCTGTGCTCACAGGGACTTCGGAAACCAGCCAGCAGTAGTTTCCTTACTAGATTTCTTTTTTTAAATTCTGAACTGCACATTTCTAAACCGAAGAGTAGCACGTCTCCTGTACCAGCACCTCAGCAGAAGGCAGCCAGGGAGGACAAGCTGAGCCTGGGCACTTGCAAGGAGCAGACCCTCGCCACTGCCCTCGGCACCAGCCACGCCAGGTCACAGAAAGCCGTGCTCCTTCCTCGATGCAGGCTGAAACAATCTAATTAAAGATGCAGAAGTTATTTCTAGTAACAAAGCCAACAAACACTCTTCTAACTGATTTATATTTTTTGGACTTATTAAAAGAAAAAAAATTTTTATCCTTCTTTTTCTTTTTGTTCAGTGCTGAAATGTTTCCCTAAGCCAGAGGCGAGATAAAAAGAGAGGCTGGGAGAGATGTGCAAAGATAGCACCATTGTCAACCAAAGAAACCTCCTTCAATTATTCAGAGTATCTACCGTTCTCGAATTTCCCATTCTTACAGCTTGAGCTAAGTGCTGCTGCATGCATTTGGCAGTAGTTCTTACTAACTCAGAGGACAGCCCGAGTAAGAAACATATGTATTTAGAGGATAATTAATGTCTAAAGTGAATGTTGTGGTAAGAGGTTTCCATATACGTTCCCAAACTATCTGCCAAATGCATATTTGTAAAGAGTAGGGAGTTTCAAATGGAAAAGGTAAATGTAATCCTAAGTAGACACGAAACAGAACTGTTGCTTTTTTTCTACTTCATTAACAACTAGAAAATTGATCATAAAGCTGTGACACCCCAAAATACTCACAAAGCTCTAAGCATCAAAAACCAGTGAGCATCTGAGCAGTCAACTGACAACTAGGAAAATCAGACTTTCTGACATCTACCAGTAATATTTTGACTCTGAAAGGCAAACTGGAGTTGAATTCGTGACAAAACAATATATAAGAAGGTAAAGGTGAGAGCTGAGTGTCTATGCTCCAACACTACGAGTTAGAAAAATTCAAACAGACCTTGGTATCTCCACGGATAAACTAGGACAGTGAAATGACGTGAGCTCTGGGCAGAGGTGTTGACAGACTGCATGCTCATTTTATCGTATTTATCCTTTTGCAGTGTAGTCTGAATGGCATTCTCATTCCAAGATCCCTTTTACAATATATCACCTCCTTCATAGGGGAGAGGATGCTTCAGTTTGCCAGGCAACCCAGCTCATCCTCCTGAGCCGCTGCCTTGCATCCCCTTAGGAGTGATTACATGCTACAGTTGCCTGAACCAAAGAAATCCCCTCTGTTTCCCCGCTTTGTCACGGATGCGTTACCCTTGCTGAGTCTCTGCAGAACCACTGACAACATTTCTCTCCAAGGTGCCAGCTGAAAGGGAGCCTGAATAAATCAGCTAGAAGTGGCTGGATCATCGCACAGCAGGACCCACTGCGGTATATAAGGTCTGTCATGGAAGGCAAGAAAACTACCTCCAGTAAAACCACGGTGAAATGGTGAATAATGTACCCCAGCAACCTGCAGCAGGGCTATATATACATTAGCTCAGTAATGCGCATGGCTTCTACCAGCCAAAGAAGCGGGAAGGCTCAGGCCATTGTCGTGACATTTCACAAGCCACCGACCTGGTTATGTTCCTTTCAATCAAACTTTTTTTCTGATTCGTGTGGCTGGTCAAAAAAAGAGAAGTAGGTATTATTCTGCATTTTTTCATATTCCCCTTCCAACACTCAAACCATCCTATCTTAAAACTCTCTTAGAAATGTTGAAAAAGTGCCTAGCCGTGTTAGGAAGGGACCCTTTTTTTTTTTTGAGGCTGACCCCCCAGCCACAGGGCTTTGCTCAGCGAGGGCTCCCCGGTCTCGGGGCTGTAGGGGATGGAGGGACAGCCATGGCGGTGCCCCTGCCCTCCCGCCCTGCCCTCAGCCACCAAGTAAAGAGCCCAGGACCTGGGGATGCAGGTGGGCTCTGGGGGGGCCATGGGGCCTCACTCCATGTTGGTCACATCCGCGTGGTGGGATGGGTGCCAGTCGGCGAGGGCACAGGG
>NW_009592931.1:30805-62731 GCF_000690535.1 Cariama cristata | reverse complement strand
TATAATATATATATTTTATAGATATATACATATATATTCCTCTACAATATTGTTTGTCTAGAGTGGAGTGTTTCTTGCTTTTCCACTCAGGCTAGCACTGCGTTCCCGATGCTGCCACACTGCTGTCATGCTCTGATGACGGCATCTTCATTCCTATTCAGTACGTGCGCTTTTTTGCTCGGAAGGACTTGGCAGACGGCACGCTGCATTCAGCAGCTGCCATCTGGTACTTCCCACGGTTATTTTCGGTTCCTCCTCTGAATGCCACAATCACGGTGGTGACGGGAGGAGAAGGGATGCGGGATGTACCCGTTTCAACAGCTTCCAACTCCCTGAATGCTAGCGTAGCTCTGCAGAGACCGCTCCAAAGGATGGAAGGACAAACGTGGGCCAGGTGTTAAGTTTTCCAGTGATTTACTGACCCTGTGGGAAACTGCTCTTTGCCTTCATTTGGCTACCATTTCTGAAGCTCTAGTTCAGGAATAACTTCTTTGCACGGGCAGTTTTTCTCAAATCTTTTTCCGATGGGCAGATGAGATGCAAACCACATGCTCTGTAAGCCCTCTTCAGAGATTAATGCAGAGAAAAATACTCAAGTGTTTGGCATGTATACCCAGTGAGGAGTCTGGGGCTTTTTTTTAATAAACTACAGCAACTGTTGTATGTGTTGCACCATGCATGTCCCAGGACACAGGCATTTTCTTCCACGCTTTTGCAGATGCCTTGCTCTGCCTTCTGGTGCGGGATGGCCCTGGTCCAGCTCCTCCTCTGATGGTCAGATAAATCTTGTGGGTGGCTGGGAGCAGCGTAGCTGGCTTAGCTATTCCACCTCATTTTAGTCACTCATTAGCAGTGTTAAAAATAGTCCTGGACTGCAATGACAAACAGGAGAGATTCTTTTGCCATTAAAGAAAAACCTAAAGTTTATATTAAAAAAAAAAAGGGGGGGGTTGCTAGTCGGTAACTTGGCTGTAATTTATATGGCCTCTTCTGAGTGTTCATTACCTCTCTTCCCCACCAACCTAGCTTTCTCCTTGAGGTTAGCCTAGTTCCAAAATGTCCCAGAAGCATGATGAAGATGTGACAGGGTGTTTGCATTTATATTATTCCTAAATTTGGATGAGCAGCTGAAAGAAATGAAAATTCTCCCGTGTGTGCTCGGGCTGGAGGTGACAGCGCTTTGCTGGGGAGCTGGGCTGTCTCGGGGGTCACTGCGAGAGGGCTGGCTGGCCCCAGCCCAGGGGACCACCAACTTGCAGTGATGCTAACAATGATGTCACCCGGGAAAATGGTCATAGCTGGTGGCCCTCACCGTGGAGCTGATAGCCCTCATCCCTTTCAGAGAAGGGAATCCAAGCTGCTGTTGCTTTCATTTTTCCTCAGGTGTCATTTGCCCCATCACAAGTGAGAAAGGGACACATTGTGTATGCATGTGGCACGTAGCCCTTGGTAAACACTTGCTCGTCACTGGAATTTTTGACTGTCTTGTGGTTTTTAAGCCTCTTTACTGGCAGGCTCTGCCAAGCAGGATAATCATGCTCTTGGTGAAGGGCTCAGAGGCACACAACAAGGCTGAGATGTGGCTGGAGCACATCAGCACCACTGAATTTGTAGTTGTCTGAACTAAAGGCACAATCTGTGCCCTGTGCAATGCTGTGAAGGTCAGGAAATAGGGGTGATGTTTGCAAGTGTCCAAAATTTTTTTCTCTTTTCTTTTCTTCTTCTTCTTCTCTCTTTTCTCTTTTCTCTTCTTCTTCTTCTCTCTTTTCTCTTTTCTCTTCTTCTTCTTCTCTCTTTTCTCTTCTTCTTAGAAAAAGAATCTCAAAAGTGGTTCATGTGGGAAAGTTCTCAAAGCATTGAAGAAGGCAAGCAGTTTGGTGGAAGAGAACAGTGAATTCATGGCATCCTCTCCCCCAGCATGGAGAGCAGAAGCACAGGTAGGAAAGAGCTTGCAGTCTGACCGGAGAGGCTTTCACCTTCACTTGTGAATGTGACAGCTCCTCATTCCTGGGTGAGTGAGATCCCAAATCCCCCCAGGAAAATGGCAACCAAACTGAGCCAAGCTCTTTCTATCCCTTTCTGAAGGGCTGGCTCTGCTTGCTTCATTTCCAAGCAGCCTGGAGAGCCTCGCAGGCTGCCAGCCCCACGGCTGGGTGCAAGGAGCCTGGCCGGCCCGCAGCTGCCCCAGCTGGAGCTGCGATGAGGAGGGGTACCAGGGCGAAACCTGCCCACCCCATCTGTGCCTCTGCTCAGAGACCACAGTGCTCTGCTAGACTTTTCCAAAACTGGTGTCAGTAAAAATGCCCCTTACTGGAGGGTTTTTTGGGGGTTTGGTTCTTTTTTTCCCCTTGTACAGATTTATGACTAAGTGACCATGTGGCCTTGGTACAAATGAAGGCAAACCTGAAATAAGTGGAAGAGGTGATTTCCTGGGAAGGGTAAAAGCTTTGTTGCACCGCTTTGTTCTGTGATCTGTTTTCCTGTACTGTCTGGTTTAAAACACTGCATGTTTTGGGCTCAGGGCTCTAATCCACTTAGCTGCTGATCCACTGAGACCCTGGTACTCCCCTCTGAGCTACATATCGTTACACTTGAGAGGATTTCAGCAGAAAACTGGTGCAAACTGGTGGTTTTGGTGCCTTGGTTGCTGGGAGGAGGATGCTCTTCTCATTTCTGTATCACATACCATGTCAGAAGGCTGCGTGTTACTGCACTGACAATATTGCTGCACAAGCAGCTCGGCTGTGATCACATCAAACAGATCACGGTTTCTTTGCTGAGGGGTTGCAAAGGCAGCTGAGGGTTGGGAGGTCAAGGGCTGGGCTGCAGTATGGGGCCATGGAGCTCTCCAGGCCAGCTCAGAGGATGCTTTCAGGTGCCTGGAGCCATAATGGAGCTGGCTGACCTAAACTGGCTATAAGCCAACTCAAATATGGTATTCCCCAAAACATAGTCCAGCAAGAGGTCCCCTGTGAGCCACCCTGAACCTGACTGAGCTCATCAGCACCCACGCTGCTGATTCACGCTGCCCCAACAGCCTGGTTTCTTGGCCGAGGTTAAGTTGGGTGCAGCACTTCCCGTGAGCAAGGCTGGCCCTCCAAAGCCCTTGCACCCTGGAAAGGTGGTTGCTTCCCGAACCTCCATCCTCACCTCCATACCCCCATCTTCCCCCATCTCCCCAGCCTGGGCTTTGCAGGCTCTGGGTTTGAGTCTGAGCAGAGCAATTTGTGTTTTCCCCATCTCTCTTTCTCCACATGGTGAATGCTAGGTACGGCACAGGGCTATATAAATATTATCAAGCAGTATTTCATACTAAAATATAACAGTATTTCATCTCCTGCTTACTACTTTTCCACCTGAGATAGGGATAAAATAAAGGCAGTCTCCCACACAGCACAATTAAAATAAACATTTCCACGCTCAGCATTATAAATCACTCAATTAGCTCCCAATACTGTATATTTACCAGAGAGAAGCGTCACTTTGGGTAAATCCCTTTGCCAAAAGAAAAAAAAACAAATTGAGAGGATGGAAGGAAACTGAATATACTGAACACCCAAAGGGCATCTCTGGTAACTGAACACAGCCTAAAACAATCCTGCGGTGGCTGCCGGTCACACGCTGTCCCTGTGCCTGGATGGCTGTGAGTGATTCCGTCGGCAGCAGAGAAGCACCCCTGCATGCATGGGCTTCATCTGTTACCCCGTGTTCGTAAGCTCAGAGATGACCCGAGTCTTGTAGATACCACTAAATGATGTGGTCAAGGGACAAACCCTTCGATCTGACCTTGCAGAAGATCAACCCTTTCTTGGTCTTTAAAGATTAGTTCCCATGAAAGCCTCGAAAGTCTGTGTGTCTCAAAGTTTTGTGGACCTCATTCAGCTACTGGCCCCACAGAGCAGTCCCCACATCTGACTGAGTCTGGTGGTGGCTCTGATCCAAGACCTCTCCATTTGTGTAGGCTGTAGAGCAGTATGGACTAACGCAGAAAAGCCAGGTTCTCAGGAGGGCAGGGAGGAATGATACTGCTTCTTGTGAACTACCCAAATATCGTCAAGTCTCAAGTGTGTGCCGGATAAATGATAATTAACAAAAGTCACCATGTGCAGCTCACCAGTGTGAAGAACATTGTGTGCAATCTGGATACTGTACTCAGATCACTCCAGAGAAAAACACAAGAGCTAATTAAAAATGATGGGTGATTAGGAAAGTTCTCCAGCTGGACTTTGTTATGCATAACGGAGTTGCTTTTTTTTTTTTTAAGGTAGAAAAAGTAGATTTTAAGGAAAATCTCCTAGCTTTAGTCAAGCTGTCACATAACTAAGACATTTGAGACCTGTGATACTATCATAGTTCCACCTACCACACATTGTTTGTTGGTGCTGGATTTGTGCCATGTTTTAAGAAAAGATTAGCATCAAAATACCCTTTTTCCCCTGCCTAAGGTTGCACCAATGACTGCTGATTCTAAGTGCAAAGAGCAGCCAAGCATTATTTTGCTTGCAAGTCATAAAGGTACTTTGCTAGAACAACAGAACAACAGCATCAATGACGGCGCCCTGTTGTGGGTACACAGCACCTGAGGTCTCCGCGTAGCACAGAGGTGAGTGATTTACTCTGAGTAAAAGGGCAGGGGCAGGAGGGGCAGGGGGTGTTCCCACTCTGCTCCACACAGGATCTAACCACCCTCTCATTGACCTCTACATTTGCCAATAGAGCATGAAATGATTGCCCAACGCCTGCCGTGGGTGATTTGGAATGTTCTTCTGGGTTTGTCCAAATATGTAGGACCAGGATAACAGTTGCACCATCTGTCCTGTTTCTTGCAAAAAAAGTATTACAGAGGCTTCAGTTTATTAGACGGATTTAAGGTGTAAAATCCATATGCATGATCTATAAGGTGGCATATTGAAGAGAGGAGGTCAGTGGAGCTTCTTTGCCCCTCAAGGTGGGGCTGAGCTGCTGACAGTGCATGACTAATGCCTGCCCAGGCAGGGCTGGAGAATGAGCAGGGTCTGATGAGGAGGCTTCTAGGTCTGTTGTTCAAAATACACTGTTATGGACCTCTTGTCTCTCAGGAACACTCGTGGGATGGTGCGAAAATGGGGAAGATCAGGAGGCAAAGCTACGGTGGAGCGCTCAGATGTGGGCAGGCAGTGAGACAAGGGATGCAGCGCGCATCCTCATCCCGCAAGGCATCCCTGTGCAGCATCCTCCCAGCACAGGCGCAAGCAGTGACCACCCTCCCTGCACAGAAACCCGTTGTTTGTCCGTAGGCTATGTAGTGATATCCCAAAAAGTAGGTGGGGTTTTTTATTATTATTTTTCCTTGCTTAAACAGGAAAGCAGCCTGGAAATACTGGTGAGAAATGACAGTTTGGGAAGCAGCTCTGACATCATCCCGCAGAACGCTGGCACTGCCCGGGCTGCAGCAGGCTGCCAGGCTGGTCTTATTCTAGGCAGCTTTTCCTATTCTGACAGGCTGTAGGGCACAAACCAACCATATCACAGTGACTAATGAGAATTGCTGCCCATCTCCATGCAGAAACGCTTGGGAAGGGAGGGGATTCAGGGAAATCAGAGCCTTCTCTATCGCTCCTCCTTGCCTGGGAAAAATGCTTTCTCTGGCTTTGCAAACTGGAGAGCGCGGGAACACAGAGCCAGGTTTATTCCCCTGTGCATATCTATCCCCCTCATCTCTCATATACACAACTGCAGCAGGCACAGAAATTTGCTTTAATGCAGGCTGAAAACCCAAGGATCTTCTGGCCTGATTCCAACTTTTATGCTTATGAGGGCAGGTACAAACTTCCTTGCATGCAGCGGTGCATCAGGAGTTTAAGCTGTGGCAGTCCTGCCTGTGCCTCCGACTTTGTTTATGTCAATAAGAGCTTTTTTACGACCAAAGGAAAAAATTAGTGCATCTAGTCAATCTGGCTCAGTTTGAGCGGTTCTGGGATTGTGTTCTGAATCTTTTTTAGCAATCTTGAAAGGAGAGAGAGAAATCTGTAATTAAATCAATACATATGTAAACGAGCATCTGTCACAGAATCAGTTTAACTTCTTTGTGTTAAACGTGTTTCTGTTGATGCGTTATTTGTGACATATTCTTTGTATATAAGGGTGTTATTAAACTGTATTTTGGCTTGATTTAAGCAATTAAATGAGTCAAATCATTCTATGCATTTGCAGGATTTTTTTAAGCTGTTGTGTTGCCTCTTGATGTGTGTTCTTGAGACTGCCTCTCGGCTGACAGCTACTTTTATGATTTATGATTATTCAGAAGTAGGTTTGGGTAAATCATTCAGGTAATAAACTGTCAGTGTTTGGGTTTTCACTGACCAAATGTGGTTGGATGTGAAACTAAGAGCCCTTCTCGCAAGACTGCATTTGGATTTGGTTTGTTTCTGTACTTCTCTAAGAGCCCTTCTGAAGCAACGGCTTCAGTCTAATTCTTTGGTGGCTCTAAACTCGAGTAGCTCTATCTCAGTCATCTGACATACAGTAAAAATAGAATCATAGAATTAGAATCATAGAATCATTATGGTTGGAAGAGACCTCAAAGATCATCAAGTCCAACCGTATACCTGATGCCACCATGCCCGCTAAACCCACTAAACCATGTCTTGAAGTGCCACATCTAAACGTTTTTTGAACACCTCCAGGGATGGTGAGTCCACCTGCCTAACGACTCTTACAGTGAAGAAGTTCTTCCTAATATCCAATACTGAGAGCCTGAAGTCTTACTGACGTGAAAGAAGATATTGTTATTTCCCATGTAGGAAATTAGTCTGGTCTCGCATTTCCTGAACACCCAGTTCTGCCATTTACTCCATGGATAAAGACAATCCGTTATTCTTTCTCTCTTTTCAGGGCCTGGTTCAGAGCTTAGACCTCCCTAAAGCTCTCTTCAAAAAAAAAAAAATATTCCTGGCTGATCTCTTTGGGGGGGGGTGGTGGTGGGGGAAGTGTATTGATGATTTGGCTGTCTGTGATCCCTCATTCTGCAGTGACTCTCTGTGGTGTGTGCATTGGACTTGGGTGCTGCTGGCGTGTGGGTGGCGGGGTCAGAGGATGAGCATCTCTTCTTTCTGAGGTGTATACTCATTTCTTTCTAAATTGGGAAATCCAGCTGTTTCAGTATGGCTCAGTCAGGAAGGACACTCGGTCTCGCCTCGTTAGATATATATTTTGGCTGCAGCAGGTTTTCACCACGTGTGTATAGTCGCCCGTGTCGTTGGATCATGCGAATCCTGCATCTCTCTTTGCTTTTGCAGGATATTCCTCTTTATCTCCTGCCTTGTGTTGCTTCCATCGCTGTGATGGAAGGAGTGGGAGCAGTCCAAACAGCAAGGGTCACCTCTGCCTGCATTTGCATATTATAGCACTTGGGCATTATTGGTGCTATTAGCGGTACTTTGCATGCCTGAGGATACACAATGTGTTTGCACACATGCATTTAAGTTTGCTCCTGGTTTGTGGGTGGATTCATCATGCTGCTGGTGCTTGTAATTAATACATGGTGCGGCTCCTGGGTGACAAATGCCATGTCATGATGCTAGTTGGGTAATTCCAGGAGGCTCCATCAGGATGAGGCTCATCTGCTGTGTAGATACCCAGAATGAAGAGGTGCTCATTGATCCCAAAGATTTTAATATTTGTCACGCTCCGCTGCTGCTGCAGTCTTTGAACATTACATTTGTTATAGAGACAGCAAAAGACACAAGAATAAGAGGTGTATTGAGGCAAGGAATACTAATACTACCTTTTTGCCTGATGATAAGAAGATATTTGGAAAAGCCACCTGCCCAGTGAAAGAGTGATAATGCAAAGTTCGTGCATGCTCCAGGCACAGTGCTTTGCACATGCCTTAGTCCTCAAAAGGAGGCATTAACAGACTCCCTCCATGCCAGCTCTTCTTCCAAAGGTCCTGGCTCCCACAGCCACTTCTGCTTCCCGGGGAGACGTGGTGTGTCCCAGAGCTGCCGTCAAACAGCACAGTGTGGGAAGCAATCTTCCCACCAGGTTTAGCTTGAAGAAGTGCTACATTACTGTATTGCATGAGTAAAACTAGTGAATTCCCACTGCTAGGGAAATGAAAACTGTAGAGCAGCTTGGCAAGGATCAGACAGACGGGCAAAACACGGGAAAACAAGTGTTTCTGTTGCAGTGTGGAACCCAACTGTGGTGCTGCCAGCTCAGGGATGCTGTGGGGGACAGCAGTACGCACAGGTCTCCCCTAAATGCAGCTCTCCGGATGCAAGCCCCAGCGTAAGAAGTTACAAACAACCTTTGATGGGCACAAGGTGAGTCTTTAATTTCCTTGGTTATCAGTTATTCTTGGAGGTGGGCCCTGGATCTTTGATCTTAATGTAGGATGACCTTTATGACTGATGTCTCCTGAGCTCCAGCTGGGCTGGGCTGGCATCGTAATCCAGCCCTCAACCTGAGTAATGGCGTGTGCTGAGCATCATGCAACCCCATCCTGCATTCCTGTGTGTGGGAACCAAAACTGCCGGTCAATGTGCTGCCAATCCAGGTGAGACTTTCTGCCTTGCCACCACTGAACTCTGTAGGAATCCAGCAATTCAGGAGTCGTGTCCACTGAGTGCTTCCTTGGCCTTAATCATGCCCCAGAGCTGCTGAGCGTTGGGGCTTGGTGTTCACCAAGGCTGTATGCTGGGCTGATGTATGAAACGCTCAAGGGCTCTTCATTAATTTTGTATGTTAATATCCCCAGGACGGCTATGTAATTTGAAGAGCATTTCATTTCCCATGCAGAGCTCTGGCCTTTTCCCTACCTGAGGCATAATTTTACGAATGACTCGCTGGCACCTTGCCACCCAGCAGGAGCTACCACGTTGCAAAGGACTGTGGTGGTGTATGTTAGGGAAGAAATTTTCTCCTCCTTTTGGGAAGGAGGAGGAAGTTGACCCATCCCATGAACACGAGTTATTCACAGGCTGTGAGGAGGACATGGGAGCAGAGGCTTCAGATGCCCTGTGATCCTCCAGGCCATATTGCTCCTGTGCCAGGCGAGAAGGGGTCGGTACATCCCCACCTGCACAAAGGGGTTGTAAACTGTGCTTCCTCCTGAGTCCTTATACACAGCTGGAGAGTGATTTCTCAGGGTTTTTGGAAATCTGCTCAGAGGAAGGAATTGGTCGCTGCAGTGCTCTTTGGTGTTATCCCTCTTCTGACCTGGCAGAGTGTCCCTGCATGATGGTGGGCACTGTGTCTGGAGCTGGCATGGCTCCACATTGAGTGTACTTGGTGGGGTTTCAGCTTGCACACCTCAGTGTACACACAGCCTTGGCCCTGACCGTCCCTTAGGGGTAGAGGAGGTTTCAGCTCCAGATCCCACGGCACAGCCGAGACAGCTCACACGTCAGTGTGTCCGGGGGGGCTCCCACACCCCATTCTTCAGAGAGAGTGCTGCAACTTGCTTCTTACCTCGACCTCACTTCAGTGGGGTTTTTAATAAAAGCAGCTAGTTATTTTAGGAGGTTTGTAGAAGAAGGAACAGCAGATAGGCTTTGCGGTGGTGTCTGTGGTTACCCGCCTTCTCCTCTGCTGGATGCTGTGTGTGATAGTGCCTTTGGCTGTGACCAAAGAAAACCTGGAGAACCTGGTCTGGATTTCGGCAGGGATAGTGTTTGGCAGCTTCTGAAATGGATTAAAAAGACATAGCTGGGTCTAAGAGATGCCCATTGTCTACTGTTAATTAGGTATGGCCTTTCTATATGGCTCTTTGCAGGGACCATGAACCTCAAGCTCCATCCACCTGGGAGATGTCCATCCATCCTTGCCATGCAGAGAGGAAAATTTGCTTTACATCTTCTCCCTTTGAGCTCAGGTATGTGAAGAAACGTGATATGAGAGCTCTGGGTTTGTACTGAAACGCTTGCAGGATTATTTGAAGACTGGGGCTCATTCTTAGAAACCTGAATCCTGTGCTTCTACCCTCTAGGACAAGCTCAGTGGTTCTTCTGGCAATAGCAGACCAAGAGGTCATTTCTACGACTAAAATCTTCTGAGGCTGTTTTCTGCAGCAGTCAGTGCTCGGAAAATGAACCTGGTAAACATTAGAAGAAGATTGTGTAATTGACTGGGTTTGTGGTTCGTTATAGTTTTGCATGGGTGGGCACTGTGGTGTGAACCTACTTTCAGTTCCATTGATGTTCTTGCCTTGCAAAACTAAAGAAAAAAGCTGAGTCCCCTTTTCAGAGATCTTGACGACCGCCCCAGAGGCTGCATGCTCTGCTGTTATTTCATGCACCGCAGGAGGGAATCGGGGGAAATTCACCTTCCTGCACCAAATCCAAGCTGTTGCTTAGAGACTGTCTCTGCATCATGTGGCACTGCTACAGACCTTCATGATCCAGGGGGCCAGTTAGTAGAGACGGGAGAGGTGTGCCTGTGGCAGCACTGAGACTCAATATTGCGGTATGTAATTATTAGCTGTAGTGATTCAGCTGAGTTCTTTGAGAATTAGGGTGAATTCACTGGTCAGGAAGCCAGGAAGGGCAGTGATGCTCCTCAGGAACTGTATTGTAGAGTGGGAAGTGAATGGGGCTGTGGGAGGGCTGGGACCTTGAGGTGGGTTGACCTTGGCTGGCTGCCAGATGCCCACCCAGCCGCTCTCTCACTCCCTCTCCTCAACAAGACAGGGGGAGAAGGTCAGCTGAAAAAGCTTTGAGATAAGGACTTGGAGATCATTCACCAATTACTGTCATGTCCAAAACAGATTCAACTTGGGGAAAAAAGGATCTGCTAATCCTGTAGCCTCACCTCGAGATACAACTCACTCTGAAATAATGTTGCTCTGAAGATTAGAGCTGGAACAGTGATTTTTTTCTATATGCACTGAATATGTTTGGCTCTTTCCATCTCTGGTTCTTTATTCTTCCCAGCAACAGAGATGCCTCATTTCACCAGCGATGAAATTGAGACCAGTTCACTTATCTCAGGTACCGTAAGCAACCGGACAAGGGCAACTAGAAAAACACAGTGTCCTGCCTTCCAGATGTCTCCACCTAAATGCCCAGATGGCAAAGTCCAACAGGATCCGCATCCCGGCCAGCTCCTGGCCTGTGGCGGGCGTAGGGAGGCTGATGCTGAGGGAACCAGCTGGGATGTGCTCTGGGTTTGCCTTCCTTTCTTTCAAACCACTTAGCCCTGTTTTCAGTACGGTTCCCCCAACTTACTGTCACAGGGCTGACAACACCCAATACTTCTGTGGGTAGATTTTCTTGTGGCTTAGCAAAATGGTGATAGTTTCTTGACGGCTGCACGTTCATTTTCCCTTCCCTGAGTACTGGGGGGAAATGGTCCTTTTTTCTGTCCTTATGGTTAGTGGCATTTAGGTGTTTTCCCTGAACAGGGTGTTTGGGTTTTTTCTTTCACTCTGTTTTGCAGCAAGTGACCATTTCAGCATGCAAGCCTCTCCGACTGCATCACGTCTGTGTAATAGTTCCTTCCAGGTGTGCACGGTATTTTTAAGCCAAAGATTTTTCGGCTTGAAAATAGAGGTTGCTTTTCTGCTAAAAGGGAATTATAACTTCTGGGGTTTGGTGATTCAGTCAAGTGAGTGAGGAGAAGTGTGTCCCCCAGTCTGGGCTTATGAGGAGCTGCTCTGGAAAGACAAAGGTGTACCCTGAGCAGCGTTTGTGTGTCCCCAGGCCAGCTTTCATCTGCTGATGTGGTGGCATGATGGGGTCCGAGGGGAGGTGGGGATGTGCTGCCTGGGACTCTGACTGAGCCTGGGCATTAGCAAGGAAGGTGAAATCCCATGGCTTTGCAATTTGATTTCAGGATCTGTCCCATGGACCCATAACTAGCACTCACCCATGAGGCACGTAGCTCTGTGTTCAATTTATTATGCATTAGATATGTTTGGAGGAGTCTATTCCAGATGAAACTTTTTCCTCTGATGTGACTTGATCCTGGGGACCTGCACGTGGATGATCATCTTAGTTTTATTTTTTTTTAGCCCCTTCCCCTCCTAAAACAGAGTCCTTGAACAAGCCATGTTTTTCTGGAGCTGTACAGGAACTTTGTCCACACCCTAGGGGAAAACTCTGGGAAGGATGAAGACAGGTGACATAGTGCGCTTCCCAGGGGCTTTCCAGCCACCAGCCCGTCACAACCCGAGTGTGGTGGAACAGGAGCCGGAGCAGAGCTCCCACATCACGAAGCAGCCGTGTGAGAGGGGCCGGGGCTGGGTGTGGGGCTCCCAGCACGCCAGCCGCTCTGCGGGAGCTGCCTGGGTGCACGCCTGGCCCCTGTGGTAAATGTGAGATGAGCTGAGGTCTCTCAGCCCTCTGCAAACAGGCTGAAGGCGGCAAGCTCCGAGAAGCGTCATGAGTCTGCTGGTAAGAGTGACTTGTACCTGGAAACTGCAGCGGATTTACTCCCAGCGTCAGTGGGACGCAGGGGCCCGGGCTGCAGCATTGTCTACCATTGCATTCCTGGAAGGACGGGAGATGCCCTGATTGTACGTCAGGGCTGTGATTCGCCTGGGCTCGAGACACTTCTTGGAAAGTGGCTCCAGGATGAAAAGAGCAGAGGGAAATGATCCTGGATCTCCTCCGGGATGAAAAGAGCAGAGGGGAATGCTGAAGCTGGCCTATCCAATGCCATACTGTCACCAGGCACTATGCGTGGCCACATCTCTTGACCTCATTATTCATTTTGAAGTGTGCAGCACCATTTGCAGAAAGGATGCTCAGCGCACACTGCTCAGCAGGGTGTTTGGAGACCTACATCTCTCTGGGCAGCGACCAAAAAAAATTTCAAAACAAATCTTCCTGGTGCCAAGTGTGGCTGACTGTGAAGGAAATGGTGTGCTGGTGGGCAGGAGAGCTTGAGCTGCAACACAGCCTTTTGCCACTGGTACCTGTGTTGAAAAGGAAATATCTCCCTTGGGAAAATAAAGTATTGGTGGAAGAGCTCGTCTGCACACTGGGTGTAGACTACACGTGGTTTTAGCTTTCTTACTGTGTAGAAACGGAAACATCTTAAAGACCCTCACGTCAATGCTGCTGGTAGCACCATCCCACTGCAGCACTACCATGGGAAGTCTCCATCCTCCATCTGGTGCATCCCCAGAGCACTGCAGTGAGAGGCAGTCCTCGGCCTCCGAGATGCAGGCTTGACATTTGTCATCACGCTGCCACCATTGTCCTCTGCAGAAGCCCCTCCAGCTGCTGAGACCACTGGTGTGGAAGTGAGAGTCTGGGGCTGAGGCCATGTTGCTCACAGCGGCATGGTGCTCTGGCCCACCAGCCACTTCCAACTGTAGGGATCCTGCATGTGCGATGCACACAGAGACTCTGCTGTGGAGGAAAGCAAAAGAGAAAATGAATTCCTGGTGTGTTTCAACACTCCCACTTATCACACACAGCTGCCTCTGCACTGCTTAGGCATGAACTTAGTAAGGTGCGAGCTGGGGCTGGGGTGCTGGTGATATCCTTGTCCTTATGGCTGGGTGTTTCCCCTGATCTCTGCAGCTGAAGCTCCTTTGCTTTGCAGCGCTGGAAGGAGGGAGCTGCCCCAGTGGCCAGGATTTAATCCGGGACATACCTTCCCATGCTGGCAGGATGGTTTCCATAGCACCAGCGATGTCTTTCTTCTGTTTCCTTTTCTGCATGTGTTGTTTACTTTTAATTTTACTAGCAAGGCGATGCTGAGCTGATCGTGCTGCTCAGGTTTCTGTGCACAGGCGGTAGTTCCTACAAAAGGGGTGCCGTCCGCCTCACCAGTCCATCCCACTGTGGTGGTCGGTGAAACCAGCCAAGTGAGGTCAGAGCTCAGCCTGGACCTGGGCTTTGCACCACCTCTGGCCACAGCATCGGGGCTGCCAGGCTGGCTTGGGACTGTCACTTGCTCTTCCCCACCGTGGTTGCCAGTGCTTCAGCTGAGCACATGCTAAGCCAGACCTAGGTTCTGCGCTGGTCCTGCTTCCATGGACTGTGGGGAAAGCGGAGGTGGCCGGACCTCGAGGAGACACACACCAGCCACGGGACACTGCTTCCTCAGCCGTGCAAAGGAAAAGCTGCAGCTGAGGTCTGTTCAGATGGAGAAATTCCTGAAACATCAGTGCTTTATGGAAGTTCGACTTGCTCTCTTCTTTAAGCAGGTCTTGTCCCTGGCCTGAGCACCAAAAACATCATTATTATGTCGGCAGCAACTTTTGCAGCTCTAGTTTGCTCTTCTCCCCACAAAGCCCTTCGCTCTGCAGCGTGAGGATGAGCCTGAGCCAAGCTCGCATCCCCGGGGCACAGGGAAGGGGAGGCTGCGTGTGTGCTTGGCTGCAGGGCTGCTCGGGCATCGCCTGTGGCATCACGTCCCAGCACGGAGGCCCTTCATTTTTAGCAACAACTTTCCAGGTGACTGCATGCGACAGGGATGGAGGGATGGATGGGGCAGGGAGGGGAGCCAGAGAAGTCAGTAGATGGCAGAGTTGTTTTAGCATCTGCTCTCTGCCGTGTCTCATGAAGGCTCACAGGGATTTTTTTTATGATGGATTTATTATCAAGATGATACTCCAAAGCTGGAGTCCATTGCAGCCTGGCTTAGGAACAAGTTGTGGCTGAGGCTGCTGCAAAGCAGCTGGTCGGGGTGAGCGTTCACACCATCATGCTGCAGCAGAGGTAGGGCTGGCACCGTGCAGGGAGAGGGCTCCTCGCAACACCTACGTGCCTGGCTCAGAGCATCGTGACTTACGGCACCGAGACGAAAGGGCTGTGGGTTACCATTGCAGTATCTATTGCATGCCATTGAAGGCGAAGCTGCTCTGCCTTTGCGTTGTTTTGTACGAGATTCGAGATTGGTTTTGCTGCCTCTGACCGTGTATGCATCGTCTTAGTTGGGCTCTCAGACTGAACGTTACTGGAGAGCGTGGCTACATGTGGATTTCCACCTGAGCACGGATCCCTCCTGCCCCGAGGTAGTGCCTTCTCCATGGGGATGGTTAGTCCCAGGCAGGGGCTGAGGATTTTCTCCCCCAAACCCTCAGGTTAGAGCAGTGCTCCTTGTCTGCCCTTGACCCCTTTGGCTCCTCACCCTTGCTGGCGGATCTCCTGCCATCGCCAGCAGCATCACTCTCTCTTGCTCACCCCAAGGGGATCCCAGTGATCCCAAGGGATGAGCACAGCCTCCCAGGGGATTCAAAGGTCAACATAAGGAAGGGGAGAAATGACAGTGAAGGCTGAGAGGGGACACGGTAAAGAGCCACAGAGGTGAATCTTGTAGTAGTGAAGCAAGCCCTATGATGAGAGCCTTATGGACGTCGATGTGTGTAAGGTTTTGAAAAAGATGACTAATTTGCATTAATGTTGCCTTGGCAGGGGGATTGTAGTTTAATGCAGGAGAGAAAGACAGAAGATTAAATTAGCGGCTGCGAAATCAACCCTGGGAAATTGCCCATCTCTTGATAATTTTCAATCAGGATCCAAATGATTTGCTGCAAGATGCATCGGTGCCATGCAGCCCCAGTGGGATAACCAGGCATGGCCAGCCCAGGGGTCAGCCAGTGCAAGGGCTCACTGCAAACCTCTGGCTATGGAGGGAAAGGCTGTGCAGGATGGCACCTGATCCAGGTTGCATCCCACCCCTCTCCCATAACAGAATCCACCCGAAATCCTTGGCATCCCATCCATCCCAGTACTGCACACAGCATCACCTCCTGAACTTTGGCCAAGAGCTGTGAAACCCTCCCTAGGGCACAATGCAAACCCTGACCTACGTACGGGCATATCCCACCTGCAAGGCTGGGGACCCTTGTGGGGTGGTGGGAGCTGAGGGCTGGGTGGCTTTGCCATGACAAGGCTGGGTTTGGCCCCATGGAGCCCATCAAGTGCTTGGAGCCGGCTGCAACCACGGCTGCCGGGGGCTCAGCCCCACAGGGTAGGGAGGAATGGCAGCATCTCTCCTCTCCTCCCGAGGCTTTTGTTTTGTTTGCGAGTCCCAAGCGGATACAGAAGATGTGATCCTGGCTGCCTTTCGGTCCTGTCCCAACGGGGCGGGCGGGGGAGGAAGGGGCAATGCAAAAATGATGCCGGGACCCTCCCCACCCACCCCATCGTGCCGTGCCGTGGGAGGCAGCCGCTGGCATCGACAGCCCCGTAGCCTCCCGCAGGTTTTGCTTTTCCCCACTCCTACCCTCTCCTTTTGCAACATGAAAGGGCAGAACCTCGTTGGGGCGTTTCTCTGCGACTTTGATGGTCGCAGGCCCCCGCACCCTGTGCCGGGGAGAGCTGCTTTCAGTACTCCGCCGAGTGTGGGGGGATGCACGGGATGCTCCTGCTCTCTTCCGCTGTGCCTCAGCCAGCAGGGGCTTGTTTGGCAGGTCCAGGGCCGCAGGGCTCCCCACACCAGGCTCTATTTTTAGGAACCCGGGAGAAGTAGGTGAGGCCGTCACAGCAAGAAGTTTCTAGTGCGATTTGTGGTTTCACAGCTTCAGTAAGGCTCAGCATCAGCAGTTTAGAGGCCAGGCGCTCTCCATGGCTCAGCAGAGCAAGACTGGCATTGCTACCCAGATGTGCAGCCCAGATGTGGCATGAGAGCCACGTGCCCTTGGAGGCCATCCATCCTCTGTGGGGTCACTGGGGCTTGTTTCTCTGCCTTTTGCTGCTCTCCACCCACCTCAGTCCCCTTGGGAAAGGCTTGGGGTACGTCCATGGGTGTTACAGCAGGGTGGGGAGGTGAGGAGGGATGGAGGGAAGGGGTCACAGATGACGATGGCCCTTGGAGCAGGGCAGCTCAGAGGGACAACAGCACCCCAGTGCCATCCCCTGTAGCTCTTTCCCATTGCTCTTTGCTGCTTTGGAGGGTGGCAGAGAAGGGGCAGATGTCCCCTCACATCTGTGGGGAAAATGCAGGGTGCTCTGTACCCTGCTCTGATCTACCTGCTGGGCAGCGGCAGCCTGGGACAGCTCACGTTCATGTCTGCTGGAGCCTGGAACTTTTGCTGACCTCCGCATGGGTGTCTTCATGGCTGAGGGTCATGGTGAACGATGGGGCTCCAGCTTGCCATTACCACCATAGTGGCTACAACCACCATCTTTGGCTCTTTTCTTCCACAGAGAAATGTGACCATCACAAGTATTGACACCTTCATCTCTCCCTGAGGCTGCTTCTTGCTGGTCTGGACTGCCAGAGCTTTCTCTCGTTCATACCAAGGTAAAAAATGAATGGAAACTGCAACGCAACCTTTCCTTCTCCGGATGCTGGTGAAGTTTTCTGTGGTGTTCTGGCTACGTCTGTTCCCTCTTCCTCTTTGGTGATGGAGTTGTCCTGGAGACACGAGACCTCAGAGGATACAGGAGAGAGAAAAATCTAAAGAAGTCACAAAGCAAATGGTGGAAAAGCTCAAATTTCCCTTCTGCCCGTGGCCTTGTGCCGAAGGGACTTAATTTAGGTTTCTCTCATAGGTTCCCTTCTGCATTCCTCCCACGGCATTGCACGCAAACTCCTTTTGTGACTCAGAATAAAATCTTCCTTTTGAATGTATTGTTCTTAGTACTGCACAGCACCCAGCTTTTGTTAATTGTAAAGAGCATGTGGGGTGAGCAGCACATTTTAAAGAGCTAGTCACGAAACCGCAGTGGGCACCAAAAAAAAAAATAATTCACTCTTTTCTCATCAGCTTTCACCTTGCTGCCTTCAGAAATGCTCCCAGGCTTTGACAGATCATCAGGCAGGCAACCGGATATTTTCTCAGTAAACAAAACTCTGAGCGCTGAGTACAAGTGGAGACAATTTGCTGATCAGCGGAAATACCACAACTAGGTCAATAGGAATACAAGCGATGGATCACATTTTCCCATCATCTCACCCCAGGGTTATCTGGCTGGAGGAACCGTTTGAGTTCACAGGTGAATGGGTATGGTTACATTCAGAGGGTTTGGGGGGTGAAAGAAAACTCTGTTGGTTTCTCGGTGGTGGGCTCATCACAAGGTAAAGATGTGACTTCACCTTCCCTGGGGTTATCCCATGCAGGCAGACTCTTCCCTCTGGTGTTGGGTCCTCTCCATTGCCCACCGTCCCTCTGAACCATGCCCCTCTTTCCCCAAGGCTGTGTCCCCCCTTTGCTACGCTCCCCCATTTCCCTCCAGCATCCAAGCCGTCAAGGTTGTGCAACCATGATGCTACCTGGCTTTGCCATGGGATAACATGGGTTTTGAGGATTTTGAGTCTTTCCCCCCATCCCTACGATCCATGTGAAGCAGTGAGGTGGCAACAGAGCATGTCTCCAAGGGCCAACACCACCTCACACCCTGCGGCAGCTCTGTACTCCTAGCTCTGAACAGCAATGGTGATGGGACGGCCCGACGGGGGCTTGGTCAGCACCTCCTGGCAGGTCTGGCACTACTGACATTGACTCCCGGCTTGAGCTGGAGAAGCCACAGGACCTGGTGGTGTGGGGTGGAGGAGGTGGTCCCCAAGGGCTTGCTCCTCACTAGCCAGGGCAGCGAGGGGCTGGATTACTGACGTGGAGCAATGGTTTCCTGAAGAGGAGCCGCCAGCCTGCCCTCCCCGCTGACGAACCTCTGCCAGGATCCCCACTGTCATATTTTCCACCCTGTTTCTCCCGTCAAGGTGCCGGTGACTAGCAACTCTCAGTTTCCTCGTTTGCAGCACAAGCCGGCCAAACCTCTAGTGATGTTTTGTGCCGGGTACCCAAAACCGGAGCCTTCCCCCACCCTCCTCACTGAACCTGGCAGCCCCTCCGAGGCTCCAGCCTCCCCAGCAAGGTGCATGCGAAGGAGCCAGCGATGTGCTCAGTGTTTCCGCTGTTACTTACAGGTTCTTCTCATTTTGGCAAAACAGTGACAGGTGGCTATCCAGAAATGGCTTTGGAAAGGTTTCATCTGCCAGGGACAGGCAGGGCTCAGGAATAGCTGTGCAAACCCTCACTTGTTGCTTTCTGCAATACTCATTGCTGTGGTTTCACACGTTACCGGCTGCCTCTCAGTCCCGACGCTCAGGATTCAGGGAAAGCATTAAGTGATGACTTCTCCTGTTGTTTTGTTTCTCAGGTAGAGACTTCCCCCAAATGTGAGTGTTAAATTCAGAGGAAACTCTAAAGAGCCCTGGAAAATGCTGGTGAGTGCCATGGAGCTGAAGCACAGGGTGAGGACTTTGGGGAGCGGGCACTGCTCCTTGCTGTGTGGGGTGTCCTTGGGGATGTCCACCACAAAATGGCTTTTTGCCTGTGGCAAGCTCGCCATGGCAGGGATGGGGTGTAGGAGCTTGGTGTCAGACCAGACCCCTGTGAGGAGGCCAGGGCTGACCTTTCCAAAGATAATGACAATTTTAAGATAAAAAGGAATAAAAGCAGTACTTGGCAGTGCCTCCAGGCTGTGTGTGGCCTTGGTGCCACGAACAGCAGGGCTGCAAACCCAAAGGACCAGGTCCAAAGCCCAGCAATGCTGAGGGGACCCCCTTTTGCAACCCAAAACACTTCATCCCAGCACTGTTTGGGTCACCTCACTGCTACCAGGAGGATGCTCGTGTGGGGGCTGGGAAGCCCCGGTGAGCTGAACAGCAAGGCAGCCCTAGGATGGCGAGGGTGTGTGGGCAGCCCTTGGGGCATGGGCATCCAGGGGCAGGGACCCCAGGGGCCACTGTCTCCTCTAGAAGGCAAAAGTGACACTGGGGGGCTGGCAGTTCCATCCCAAATCTCCCCTCGTCACAGAGGGGTGACAATCCCGGTAGGGTGAGGGGTTACATGGGTCCAAAGCACCAGCCAGGGCCTCTGCCCAGCTGCTGAATTGCTGCCCACGAAGACCCTAGTGTCATCCCACACTTGTCATTTAGACACTATAATTAGGAACGTGGTGCCCTGCCAAGGTCAAAACTCTGACTTAGTTGCAGAGATGTTTATGCTTTGTTGCCAGCTTTTTGCATTTGCAGCTTACAGCACCCTAACCACACAGGACAGGATGCGAGAGAGTGGGTAGATAGCAAAAGCGAACGCTGGACTCCATCCTGTAACGCTCTGAGCAGCCCTGACAAGGCACTGTGTACTCTCCTCTCCTGGGGCTGCTGGCAAGCAGCGCCCTGCTCAGCACCCTGCTGCTTCTAGCAGGATCCAACCCTTTATTTGCTGTATGCATATCTGATAAGAGCATCGCCTTTAGCATGCTGCTTTCAAAACAACTTTGCATGATGGCTTGATGATTGCCTTCAAACCAGTGCCCCAGCCCTCCTCACAGTACAGCCTTGTAGCCCTTCTCCTCTGCATCCCAACAGAAACACAGATTTATCCTCTTTACACACAGAAAAGGAGGTCTGTCCCTTGTGGAAAGCAGTGAGGACCCCTCTGCATTTACCCTTAATTATCTTATTGGTGGTGCATGGCTGCACAAGTGTCGGATGCCTGAAGAGCTTGGGGACAGCCTTCCCTGCTGCTGGCTTGAGAGGCATGGGGACATAGAGAAGACACAAGTTGCTCAAAGTTGCTTGGAGGTCAGCAGCTGGCAGGAATGCCCAGCATCCCCAACGGCCCTTTTCATGACCAAAATATAGATACAGGTAACAAAGGTAAGTGGGGACAAGGTCTGAGATGTCCTGTGCCCTTGGGTGCAGAGTGAACACCTCACCAGAGTACCAAGAAAACTGCTTGAAACTTGTCTCTTCGAAGTCATGGCCAAGCACCAAGACCCAAAGTCCCACTGTCTGCCGAGGAGCATGAAGGCTGTGCCCACACTTGGGTCGTAGTGCCCATGGAGATGATCCTTCTCCAGGATCATCCAGCCTACCCAGGCAGAGACTTTACCCATGGGGAGCACAAGGGAAGGCCAGAAACCAGCACAACCTGCCTGCCTCAACCAAGCATCTTCACTGCAAAATTATCCTTCTCATGAAGTAAACAGAGGGCAAAAATCCTTTCTTCCTCTTTTGAGAAACAACCAACTTTCTGAGTGCTTCCTTGCCCCTGGCAGCCCACAGGGCTGTTCAGCAGCTCTCTGTGTTTTCATAGTCTTAATTTCTTTGAAGACAACTTGCCATGAAACTTTCATCCACAGCAGGAAAAAAACACCGAGGCATAGTCCGGAGTGTTTCGAGGGCAGATATGAATATATGGAATAAGAACCTTTGCTTCTGGTAGAACGATAGGAAAAAGCATGGAAGTGCACCAGAGAAGAAAGTCTAAGCAACCTTTTTGTTGTGGGAGACGGTAGTGAACAAACCTACCCACTACGAAGAGTTTTTTCCAGGAAGTGTAGGTTGCTGCAACCCGTATCCCTTGAGCAGCGGGTGCTCACACAACAGTTCTCATGCTACTTGCAAGCAGCGCATTTGAAGGAGCCCCAGCAACGTGCACGGAGGATGAACGAACCCTACAGCCCTACAACACCCCGACCCATCAACAGCACCTCACCCAGCACCATGAAAATGTTCATGGGCTTCCTTGCTGTATTTATTGTAGCACAGATGATTGGGACCGTACTCTTCTGTTTGTATCTTCACATGAAGATGGATAAGGTAAGTAGAGAAATAAGGTTGTCTCTGCTGGATTGCTAAAGTGATTTTCCTTCAGCTGTGGTGAGATGTGCTCACCAAAAGGATGAACATGGTAGAAGATGATACGGGCCACTGGATGGGTGCGGGAGTGGCATTTATTACACCCGTGTTCTCATTTCTGCTTTAATTTGCCACTAAGATGTACGCTGAGGAAGAGATCTGTTTCTTTCATTGGCAAAATGAGAATGCATCAGTCAAGAAGAGTCATTAATAGCAAACCTGGCAGTCGATGGCTGGTCTGGGGAGGGGAGAGTGTGGCTTAAACACACAAGTCGCTATCTGAGGCTCGTCGGTGGCTTTTCTGGTGCCGTAGCACTTGGCAGCACTGTGACACTAATCGCAAGGATAAGGGGTCCAGAAATGAAATTTTTTTAAGTGTTGCACGTATGAATTTTACCAACATCTCACTTCGTGTGCTGTCTTTCTGTTTAGGGAAGAAAAGAGTGGATCTTGATACTTTGTCTTTTTTCACAGAGATGTGGTGTCAGTGATCCTGTCCCATACTAGGGACAAAGTTTCCCTAAAAAATTAAAAACTGAAAAGCTGGTTTTGATGTTGCCATGACTGCAGCTGCACTGCATGATGCTTAAAATCACTGATTTAATGCTACTTTCCTCCAAACCAGAAAAGACTACCAGCTAAAGAAATTAAGTGTGTCTAACACCCAGAATGAGTTCTCCTTAATAGATACAATTATAAGATCGTCATTACTGATTTTTAAACATGTTGTCTCAACTTAAATTGAAATTTAAGTGGGTGACTTCTGATCTTCAAGGGTGGAGAGCAATCGTGACCTAGAGGGGCTTAAAAGTCAGGGGGATGGAAGGGGACTTTACTGCACGGATGTTGCAGCCTGGGGTGAAGGGGTGAGTAGAGGGTCCCCAGCAGAGTGAAAATGTGACTGCATGGGGCTGTGGCAGAGGATCAGAGGCAGCCGAAATGCAGTCACGGGTGGCAGGAGGATTTCAGGTGCCTTCAGAGCTTGCGGCAGGGCTTCAAACCCAACCCTCTGCATCCCAGCGCTGCCTGCGCTGAGCCCTCTGCCAGGCTGTGTGTCCTCATGTCCATCTGCACTTCCTTTTACTGTTTAGCCGAATGTGAGGTTTTTTCAAATACCAGGTGTAATTTCAAAAATCAGTATTTTTACAGAGAGAGAGATATATACACACACACATATATATATTCTTTTTCTGGAGCTCTGATTTTTTTAATCTGATTTCTTTAATCTGAAGCTCTTGGCAGAATCCAGCCCTAACCCACATGATGTCTTGGTCTCTTGGCAGCTCTTTCAGTCACTAAGCTAGCCGAAAAAATGAAAAGCCACCCTGCATGGACAGGGCAGCATGGGGCTGAAAGGGCATCCCAGCTGCCTGCTGGGGCCACTGGGGCAGCAGCAGCGAGCCCCAAGCCACACGCTGAGATTTTTGTGCTGCTGTCTGTAAATGCAAGCAGATGGATATCTGCCACCTGCCTTTCGTAAAAGGTGGAGTGGGAAATTTAAATTCATTGTCAAGGTGATAGAAAACAGGAAGAAATCCTGAGCAATCCTCCTCTCATCCCGCATTGCCAACTAGGGTCAGCTCCGTGAGTGGAGATGCTGTGCTGGGTGGCTGGTGGGAGCGCTTGGTACCTGCAGTGTGTCTGCCCAGATCATCCCAACACTGAACAACCCACTTTGAGCTTTCCAGGCTGGGATTTATCACTGGCAGGAACACAGCGTGGCTCCGCTGCCAGCCCTTGCAGGTTTCCCACTAACATCCCGTTCACCTTCTCTTCTCTCCCGTGCCGGCAGATGGAAGAGGTGCTGAGCTTAAATGAAGATTACATCTTCCTGAGGAAAATACAGAAATGTCAGACGGCAGAAGGCCAGAAGTCAACATTATTGGACTGTGAAAAGATTTTAAAGGGCTTCCAGGACCTCCAGTGCAAGGTACACTGCTGTTAGGTGGACAAAGACCCTGTTGAAGGTGGAGGGGGGCTCCCAGGCACAGACACAGCTTCACCCCAAGCTTTTATTTAAAACCATGGGTACCCTTTACCTTGGGCTGTATAGCACATGCCCTTTTTTTTTTCACACTGTGTTTTTACTCTATATTGATGTCACTGAAAAATTTCATCCATTTTTTTCACAAAACAGTCTTGGTCAGAGCACATCCAGCTGCAGCGTGCTGAGGGATGCTTGGGGCTCGCAGTGAGAGGGATGGAGCTGCAGCCACCCTGGCTCTGTGCTCTGATCCCAGTCTGAAAAAACATTGATTTTCTGCTGTCTGGCACCTTGCTCCAATTCTGTGCCGGGTGGTTGTGAGGATGCTTGCAGCCACCTGCTGCTGGGAGCACTTTTGTGCCCGCTTTGCCCAGATATTGATGACGGTGCAAGGCTTGGGCCAGGCGGCACGGCTCCCAGCAGCCGGTGAGGAGGAGGAGGATGATGCTGAGCAAATGCCACCCAACAGGCTCAGGGGTGGCATCTCCAGCCGATGAAGCACCTTCTTGTGTTTAGGTGCAAAAGAGCCAACGTGGGGTGCAATGTCCTCCTGGAGCGGCTGAGGGCTGCCCAGCTGGGGTTGAGGTGCTCTCAGCCTGCCCAGCCCTTGAATTCGCTGTTTAGGAGTGGCTGTGCTGGCCAGAGCAGACAGGAGAGGAGCATTTCTTCCTTGTTGTCAGTGCCTGATGACATCAAACACCTCAGCAAAACCTTCAGGTTTGCCTCAGTAGCCAACTGACAACAAAAAATTGTGTCTGAGATGGGTCCTGCTCAACAGTCCTGAAAACCCCCTCTTGTAGGGGCAGGGAAGTGCATGACTTGCTGGGCAGCATCTACAGCATGGCTCTCCAACGTGGTTTTAAATGAAAAGGAAATATTTTTTCTTTTTTTTTTTTTTTCAAATAAACTTTCCCCATCACATCATTTTAATTGAATAAAACCTAAGATCATACACTCTACAAACCCTCTGCTGCAAACAGCTGGTCAGCCCACGACCATATGTGATGCTGGGGAAGGTACTAGAGGGGGTTTCAGGTCACCTCTACCAGGAGCTGGCAGGGCTGTTGGGGCCAAACAGCACCAACCTGAGCAGTGATCAGAGCATCCTTTATACAGAAGCTTTCAAAATCATTGATTTGTACATTTAAAAAAAAAACAACATATATTTTTGCTGTCGTTACAGGATGAGGGAGCCATCAAGGGGCAGCCCAAGTTTGAAATGCAGAAAGGTGAGTTTCCTGGTGCCGTCAGTGCACCTGGGGCGTGCTAGGGGCAGGGGGAGTAGCTTGGCCTGGGAAGGGGTTTCCTTCACCCTGCGAGAGCCCGCTGGTGCCCGAGGGCACGAAACAGAGGCAGGGGATGGGGTTGGGGTTTGGAGCATCCCCCTGCATGGCATGGGGCTGGTGGAGCGGGGCACTGGGCATGGCTGTCTCACCAGAGCAGGTGGTTCTGGGTGCCACGTTGCCTGAAGTCAAAGAAAATGAAGCCAAAATTGAATGTCTGGCCTTTTTGCATTGCAGGCCATGAGCATCCCCGTTCGATGCACAAGAACGAGACGTCTGTGGCAGGTAAGGGGTGGGCACATCCAGGTCCTGTTCCCACCATGGGCAAGGTGGCACAGTCTCTTCCATGGGTTTTATCCCTCAGAGCCTCCACACTGAAGGCAGCTGAGTGTCTTTGCTGAGCAGAGACCAGATTCTGCCTCACTCAAAGCTGAGAGGGGGATTTTGGAGACTGTGTCTCTGAGTTGGATTTGGCCCATAGAGAAATATCAAGGGTGGGAGGTGCTGCGGTCCCTGCAGAGAAGCTGTGCTGCCAGGGAGGCACAGCAGATACCAAGGTATCAATAACACAGGCCTTTCTGAATTGCAGCAGAGAAGAGGCAAGTGATCGCAGCCCACCTGGCAGGTCAGAAGAGCAGCAAGACAGTCTCAGGTAAGACAGACCTTCTCGGCACTGCCCTTGGCCAGGGACCCAGCAGGACACGGACGTGTGCATCCCCTGGCTGGACCCTGCAATCCTGCCCTGTGGCTCTGTAAGGGCAGGGACAGGGACAATACAACTCCAGCATGAAAGCGTCTCCCCAAAGCACAGCAAACTTCCCAGCGGTCACGGCACCACGTGTACCTGTGCTGCATGGCATTTGCACATCCCGTGTCAGCTGTCCTCAGTAGCCTTATATATGCCTTCCTAGAAATGCACCACAATGGCTTCATCTTTCCAGTGTTTTTTATGAGTGGAAAACTATTTCTCTTCGTATTGAAGGAAACCAACCTCTCACTTTTCTTTTGGACTCAAAATGCAAAGCTTTTGCTCTCCTGGCTATGTCTTGCTGGGGTGGCTGCTGCAGGAGGGCTCTGCTGGCATGTTGTGTCTGCTGATCTAATCATCTTCTCATCTGTAGTGGTCCTGGTAGCAACATGGGCTGGCTGATGACTTTACAGTTGCAACATAGACATCTCCAAACTGATTTAGGCAAGCTGCACTTATTCACGGCCATGGCCACATTAGGTTTGAGAAATGCATGTGAGTCCATTTGCATTTGGGCATCCCTCTGCGCAGACCATGGTTGCTCTCGCAGCCCCGTCCCCCAGCATAGCCTTAGCTGAGGGACATCCTGCATGAGCAAGGATTACCAAAGCGAGTAAGAGCTTGCAAGGTCAGTCTCTCAATCTGGCAAGGATTTCGCAATCTGAGCATTTACGATTTAATTCTGGAGTAACTGCCAGTAATCAGCAACTGCTCTTTCCATCTCTGACGCAGCATTTCACCCAGAGCTCAGTCTACCTGTGGAAAGCTTAGTGTTAGATAAGATCAAAGAAGCAAGAAACTCGCTACATTTTAAAACTCCCTGCTTAAGCACTTGTTGAGCCGATAAAGCAGGTTGAAATTGCCCAGAGAGAAGCGGCTACCTGGAGCTCAGTTCTGTGCCTCAGCAGTCGAGCACCGAGGAGACATCAATGGCATGGACCATGGGCTGCTTGGCTCCCCCAGGACCACCCCTGCCACCCCACTGTGGGGATTGGGACTCTGGGCTGGGCTGGTCGAACCCATTATTCTCCTTGGAGCCTGGTTGCTCACCCTCGCTGCCCTCGCAGATATCTCTCTAGGCTGGGGAAGGTGGAGGTCCAAAATCCCTCCTGGACGTCGTAGCTGAGCTCAGCCCCCATGGCCATGGCTTCCTGGTCTCTGTACTGACTTATCCGTACTGACTCCCGCAGGAATACGTGTCCATGAGCTATTCTGATGACACGGATAGTGCCCCAAAAGCCATGGCAGTAACAGGTCTGCGTGGGCAGTGGTCCCGGCAGTGGGAGGCAGCACTTGCCATGCAAAACCCTTCCAGCTCTGCACCCTGCCAGGAACCGAAATTGTGGGATGTTTATTTTTGCGCTTCCTTGGCAAAGTTTCACCTTCTCTGGAGGCCAAGTGGCAGAGGGACTTTGGAGGAAAGGTAGCACCCAGTTTGTGCCCTGGAAGGGGTGCCTCTGAAGACAGGAGCTGCAGTGTGTTTTGGCTGTGCTCTGGGGGCTCAGAGGCTGTGTCACCAAAAGCTGTGGAGATAGCAACCCTACCAGGGCAGACACGAGGGCACTTCACCTGTGGTGGCAATTGTGTACAATCCTCCACGCTAAGCATTTCCACTTGGTTGGATGAAGGAAGCAAAATGCTCCTCTGCTTGCATAATTGATTCAAGAGTGTCAAGGCCAGCGACCAAAAACATGGGTTAAACATATCCCGGCCTCGGGGAAGGAGATCCTGCTCCCCTGGGGTGGGGATGGTGTTCTGGAGTGGGCAGGACCCACTCCCGCGTCCCACAGCAGACAGAGACAGTGATGCCAAATGTCTGTGTGTTATCCCCCCAAAATCAGGCTGCCAAACTGGATGTCTCCTTCTCCCAGCTCATCTGCCATACTTTCCTCCTACAGTGCTAGAGTGGAAGACGACGATGTATGGCCCCATGAACAACAACTCGATATCCTACCAGGAGGGGAAACTGAAGGTGAAGGAAGCAGGGCTCTACTACATCTACTCCCAAGTCAGCTTCTGCACCAAGGCAGCGACTTCGGCACCTTTTACCCTCTATATTTATTTGTATCTCCCTATGGAAGAGGATCGGCTCTTGCTGAAGGGACTAGACACACACAGCACCTCCAAGTCTTTCTGCGACCTCCAGTCCATCCGGGAGGGAGGTGTCTTCAGGCTCCGGGAAGGTGACATGGTCTTTGTCAACGTGACAGACTCAACACGAGTGAACTACAGCCACGGCAGCACCTACTTTGGCATCTTCAAGCTGTAGTGAGGAGGGGGCCACCCCGAGCTGGGGGTCTAGCCCAACTGTTGAGCAAAGTGGCTTTCCCTGTTTCCCGTATTTATGTTCCTCTGCCTCTTTGGTTTTCTTGTTTCTTAATTTGTATATTTTGTTATTTATTAATGAGGGCCAAGGAGTCCTGAGAACACAAATGGAACAAAGTTTGAAGCTGTTGTTGTTTGCACTTTGCTTTTTTCTTTCATTACCAACGGTTTGCTGGTGTTGTGTGTCTGGGTCCACCATGCCCCACGTCCCTGGCAGGGTGGATGTCCCCGTTATGTCACAAGAGCTTTATTTAGCAAACTCTACCATCAACGTTACTTTCCTAACAACGTAGGATGGCTCAGGGCACTCCAGCCAAGCTAGGTTCATACGTATCTCCCATACCAATCTACTTACTTACAAAACATCAACGGAAAAACATTAAAAGGCTTAGGAACGTCTCCTCTAAAGGAATCAATCAGCCGAGCGCTGTCCTTATGTGCTAGCTGCTGGTGATGCATCGTTGCCATCCTAACTGTCTGCTTCATCTTGAGAACCCCTTTTTTTCCACCCATGCCTATCTACGAAACTCAATCAGGCTTCTTGCTTAGGGTGACACTGCCTTGGCCAGCTTCATGCTCGGTGACAATCACCCTGCATCAGAGATTGGTGCAGATCAGCGGCTGAGGGGGGACTGCTAATTTCAAACCAGAGTGCTGGTAAGGCATCAGTGGTGCTCTGCTCTTGGTGACCTGAATCTGCTCATCAGATTGTCCTCCTCCCACCTCTGCAGGTAAAGGACCTTCTGCCTGTAGACCGTTTCACTCCCCTGTGGAAGGGGTGTTGGCCACTACCATCAAATTTGGACCTGCCTCCTCTCCTGAGACCTCTCCTACCCTAGGAGGAGGACCAGGAAAGCCTGGGGTGGCAGGACCAACTGCTTCTTCCCAAGTCTTCCAAGGTGCATGTGCAGATCATCTTCTGGCTGTCCTCAGTGAGGACGTGTCCACAGCAGCATTTTTCCTGGAGCTCCAGGAGAGCAGGGCTGTGCAGGCGGGCAGGACCCCCTCTCAGGCAGTGGGTACCTGGGTGACACGGCACACGGCGGTCTCCCTGACTCTCTTCTCCAGCTTGGCCCGCAGGGAAGGTGAGCTGAGCAACAGCAGGGCACAAGGACATTGCTGCAGCATTTTTTTAAAAGCATCTAAAGATGCCAAAGGTGGCAAGCCTGGAGCATTTGGTTATACAGGTGACACTTGATGAGTGCAAAAGTTTGGAAATACTCCTGGAAGCCAACAGGTTTGCAAGTGGAAGAGCTTTCAGATTTGGGCAGTCCTTAGAGTTTGCTTGGCTGGAAGCTGCAGGTCTGGTCCTAACATGATGCCCGAGTGCCACCACTGCTGGGAGGGACAGGGCAGTCTTTGCACAGCTCGTTGCAGTGCTGGGTGCCTGGCATGGCCCCCTCCCAAAGTCAGTAGAGGAGAGCTCAGAGCCAGTCTGGTTTTACTATAATTTAATATGTATTTGTTGGATGTTCTCCAAAACTGCCTAACTTCATCAGGGAATGGACCGCTCTTGTCTAACACCATGTATGAAAACTATTTAACTAAAACGGTCTTATATTTGTGAACAGAGAGGGACTGTGTGCCAAGGGACTGTGCTTGGCCATAGCTGTGTTTTGCAGTGTATTTCAATGTTCATGGTTCCCCCTTCCTGAGCGTGGGGTTTCATTCACTGTCACCCTACGACGAATATAATTTATGAATTACATAGTATTATATTATATACTTTGAATGCCACTCACCCTTCTGAGCCCCAGGCTGTGATTTCTTGGGGTCGTACTTAGGGTCTGGGGACCGAGAGGGCAGTGGGGTAGCAGTGGGGGACACAGTGGAGACAGCCAGTCCCAAAGTCCTCCGGGAGCAGCTATCCCATCCCGCTCCTTGGAGCATGTTGGGGTGCCAGAGCCAGGCAGCACCAGGGGCATTTGGTCTGGAAGAGGGAGCAGGGACCCCCCTGCCCTGGGAAGGCAGCGAGGCCGGAGCTCCCAGCACAGGTGTGGAGCAGAAGGGTGGGGGCTAATTTAAGGGGATTTAGGACACCTGGCTGGAAAAGGACTATTCCTGCCTGTCCTAAGGTCATGGTGCCTGCAGGGGTGTCTCTGCTTTGGAGCAGAGGGACAGATGCTGCACAAGGTAGGATCTTATGGCCACTGCGCATGGGGTGGCAGGGGCTGGGTGGCCGCTGGCTTCTATGGTGGTGTGGGTCCCACCATCTGTGGTGGTGAGGATCCGACCACATCCCTGCTGCTGCCAAAATCCAGCCAGCCTCTGGGGGCCAGGCTCAAGGTGGTAGCGCTGGTGTGGCTGGAGAACCCTAAACCTCTGCGGTGTAGGTGGAGGTGCCTGGCCGTGGTGGAAGTGTGGGTGGGAGCCAGAGGAGAAACCAAAGATGATGAGAAGCAGCATGGTCTGAAAAAGGGGAAAAAGCTGGCTGGGGGCAAGTAGATGGGGAGAGCTGGAAGGGGGGTGTGTGGCCGTTCTTGGGTGCCCAAAACCTTCAGGAGCAGAAATGCTGTTTGTCATGGGTAGGGGGGAAATCGTGGTCAGTGCACAGCCTTGAAGTCCCCTGCAGCCCCCCAGCTTTGGTGGCCAGGAGAACCCACTGGAGAGTTTGGGCTGGGCTGCGATCCCCATCCCAAATCACAGAGAGGGGATCCAGGAGCTGCAAATCATGTGGCGAAACAGATTTTCATGCATGGTTGGGGGAAACAAAGAGGGGAGAAAAAAATAGGCATAAACCAACTCAAAAAAGTTCTGTAGCAAGAGCAGCAGATGCCAGCTGCCTCCTCCCCTGCCTGCCCGGCCCCAGCCCCCTGCCCGCACTGCTGCCTTTCCCGGGGCTTTTGTTTTTTGCCTCTGTGTCTTCGCTTGCCAAAAATAGCCCGTGGGATTCAGATGTGAGGTAGCGCGTGGGAGGGGAGGAGATGCGATTGCTTCCATCCAGCTGTGGCCTTCTCCCGAGCGGTTTTGTTCTCCTCGCCGGCCCCTGCCCGGTGCTGTGGCGGGCACAGGTTTCCTCTCCTCGTGGAAAGTTTGTAGGTCGTCGATACATTGATTTTTTTTTTTAATTTTTTTTTTTTCTTTCCCCCCTTGACGTGGGGCCTCTCTGTCACCCTTGAGCTGTGGATTTTATGGTTTCTGAACTGATTTTTGTTCTCCTTTCTGAGTGAAGAAGGGAGAAGAGGATGAGAGGGTGACGAGTACGTGGGGCACATCTGCAGGAGTGGCACAGGAGGGTCACAGAGGAGCAGTGGCAGGAGCAAGCAGCAGCGTGGTCGTCTGCTGGGAGAGGGGCTTGCACGGCTCAAGATGCACTGAGCTCACTAGGAAGCATATATTTTTTTAAATTGTTTTGTGTAAGAAATGAGATTTTTGTTTGTTTGTTTTTTTTTTTTTTCCCTCCAATAAGGTTGGGATGCCGGTTTCCAAGCAGGGTCCCTCTGGCTCATGCCACTGAGCTCAGGGCTGCCGGGCAGCAGGCGGTGGAGGATGGCTGTCCCTGTGCTGCGTGGCTGTGTGCGGTGGCCGCTCAGGTGACAAACCTGTCCTAGCATCTCTGTGCACTACTTTGGGTTTGGGGCGCTTTTTTTTTGTTTATTTTGTTTTTTAATTCCTTTTCCCAGTTAGGCACTGTGTGTCTGGGTGTCAGCCTTACCTCAGCACCCCTTCCTTGGTGACAGCCCTTTCCCCAGATTAGGGCAGGGTCCCCATTTGGCAGGGTCTCCACCTCTTCTGGGAGGCCAAACCCATTGCATGCACCCCTGCCTGGGGGCAAGGGAGATTTCTCTCCCCATTTCAGTTTGGGGGCACTTGTACAGTGGAACGGTGCCGCACTGGGGGCCGTTGGTGGGAGCAGCCCACTATGAATGGGCACCTCCAGGGCTTCCCCAGCTATGGTGGTGGGTTGGGCTGCTGTGCAGATTAAGCTGTTGTGATGTTTTTTTTTCTGGTTTTTCATATTGGTGGTCATTGGGACCCAAACTCCATTGCTTGGAGGATGCTGGTTCTGCTCACATTGGAGTTGGGCCATTTGGGAAGGTGGCGTAAGAGGG
>NW_009592931.1:20636-30787 GCF_000690535.1 Cariama cristata | reverse complement strand
GAGGGCAGGATGGAGAGTCTCTGTTTAAGGCCTGGTTCTGGCCTTGTGGGGACCTGGGAGTGGAGATGCTCCTTCCAAAATGAGCATGGGGGATGCCTCCTCCTTGCTCTTCTGCCCAGTGCAGGCTCTGGGGCACTCGAGTCTGGATGTGGCCCTGCTCTGCCTCTGCAATAATTCCCCAAAGTGCCACTTGGGTTCAAGCAGGCTTCCTTGCAGACTTCAGTATTTTTCCACGATGTGCCCAAGGCCAGTGTTTCTTTTTCACTTGTTCTTTTTCCTGCTCTGACTGCTGTGTTTGAGGAGGGAAAGCAAGGGCCAGCCCTCCTGCCCTCAATCCTCCCACTTCGGCTGCAGGCTAAGAGCACGGCACGTCTCTACCAAAGAGTTAAGAATACCAGCGTGCAGGAGAGGTCTTGTCCAAGTGGTAGACCAAAGGAAATCCTGTTACCACACCTAATCGCCAGAAAAAAACACACACTAACTAAAAAAAAAAAAAAAAAAAATCTCAGGCAGGAAGTCACTTATCTACAGAAACGTGCTGGTGCAGCGGAGGGCAGCTAGCTCTCCATAAAGCACCCTTGTTAGCAAAGCGCAAGCGGGGCTTGAGGGATGGAAATGCATTTCCTTCCCCTGGGATCAGGTGCCCTTCCCTGCTGCAGGTCTGGGTGATGGTGGGAGCAAGAGCCCAAGTGCCAGCATCACCATTCACACCAGTATCCCTGCCAGCATCCAGTAAATCAGAGAGTGGATGATGCAGCTATGGGCATTTTGAGTGAATTAGGAATGCCCAGAGCAAGCACTGGCTTTGCTTTCATGGCAGAAACAAAGGAAGCAGCAGCGAGAGCTAAGAAGCAATTTTTATCCTTCTTTATTTGTTGAAAATGTCAATTAAAAAACTGTTCAAAATAAAAACATGTTAGAAAAGTTGACCTTGCATAAGTAGTTACAGTAAATAAACCTACATGACAAAGATAAACTGGAAGGCAGCTGACACAACATCCATCTAAAGACAGACTCACTGGAACCTATTTACAAAGCACTGTAAACAAAGTAAATATGGAAACATTGCTGTCCATCCGGCATGGCTTCTTTTCCTTTTTATTTTATTTTCTTGTCTCTTTTGGCTTCTAGCTCTTGACAAATGCTTGATCCAAAAAGTCCCAGTGTGCCCTCCATCACATTACATGTTACAAACATGCATATGTACACAGCACAGGTTTCAACTAAACTGGGGGGCAGCGAGGAAATGTTTCTACCCTCTCCTCGGAGTGTAAATGGCCCTTGGTTTCCTTCCTTGCACTGGTTGCATGTCGCCATCCCCGCACCCAGCCCACCTTCGGGCAGGCAGCAGGACCAGACAGTTTCACTCCTTGTCATGTTTTGGAGTCTAGCTGTCCCTAAACACCATTTGCTATGTCCTGGCTAAATATTACTTGCAAGGAGGGAGTTGTAATTATTGCCTCTATTATGTCCTTCACGACTAACGTAATGGTATGACTGTAATGAGCTGTGGTGCGTCTGCACGCCCTGGGACCATGCTGCCCTGCGATATACGTGTGACTTATCATTAACTTTAACAGAAGGTTACTTTTATAATGCTGAAAGGGAAGGAAGGAAAACATCAGTTCTAAACTAGGGTATAACACCAAATAAGATGAAGACACCCGATATGTATGCATGTTGCCTGTGTGCTGTGTTTGAGGAGCTGTGCAGGGATCTGGAAGGGTGTTGCACATCCTTGCCCCAGGAGCATTCCAGCTCTTGTCAAAGCATAAATACCTTTCCTATGCAAAGAGAAAGATCCTTTTGCCTAGCAGAAAGCCCCTTTGGGGCAATGGAAGGAGAAGAGGCTGTTGGCCACGTTCCCAGCCTTTGGGAAGGAGCGACAGAGAGCCTAATGTGAGCAGAAGGGAACAGGGAACCAGCACATTTGGGGGTTGGTTTTTGTTGTCAAGCAGTGTTTACATTTCATACAGAGAAAAGCATCTCCTGCAAGGGGAAGCACAGCAAAACTATAAACTCATACGATACCTGGACACTCAATGTGAAAACAAAGCAGGGGGTTGAAGTTATAGGTCATGCATAAGAAAAGGGATGGGGGGGCAGAACAGCAGGTACCTGTTGTGCTAAATCACGAGCTGTCAGGAGGCAGCACTGTGTAACACACCTTCCCATGCGCTCTGACAGGTGCTCCAGATCTGACTTCCCCAAGGAGTTCAAATGTCTTCATATTAATTGCACATTTTAATCGGTATCAAGGCCACACGGGAACCACAGTATTGCTGGGCTCTAGTTCGCTACAGTCAACTAATGGGGAAAAAAGAAGGTGGATGGGAAAAGCTTCCACAGTTGTGATTATCTGAAAAGAGGAGCATGGTGCTTTTTGGTTTCTGCTCAATGCCACCTCAATAATGTTTTCATTCAATAAATAGGTACCGGTGCTTTTGAAAAGAATGAAAGCATTAAAAAGTGCTTAAGCTTCCTCTAGGAAACTGCTGCCGAACCTTTTGTGAGCAGCACTCCTTAGCAGAGTTTGTGTTTGCTCCCAGTAGCAGGTACAATGAGGTATTAGTTGCTGCAGATGAATTGTGAATCATGGACCGCTTGCTTACTGGTTTAGTTGTGATCGATTGTTTCTGGTTTATTTCCTTATTGGATGGAAGAAAAACTATTTTTTTTTCTCTATGACTTTTTTTTTTTGGTAACAAAATTCCCAAGACCAACGAAATAAGGAGCAAGAAGAGGCAAAGGATCCAGTTCCGCTTCCCAAAAAACACCTGAGGTCACACACCACTGCCAGCAGCTTCTCCCCAAATTCAGGCGATCAGGGACGACTTGCGCCCCGTGTCCTCCCTGCCACACTCATCCGTCTGCTTCAGCAGCCTTCTCACCAGCTTCTCCAAGTCCTTCCTGGATTTAAGTTCTTCCTCCAAACACTGTTTCATCCTTTTGTTCTCCTGAGAGGTGAAAAATAAAGGAATAAAGATGCAGTTAATGCCCATTGACTTTATGCAAGGAGGTACTTCCATGTGCCTGGCTGCCTGATGTCTCAGAGGTGACGAAATATCAGGGACATTTGACAGGTCACTGCCAGCTTGTGAGGATGAACACCACAGGTTACTTGCGGTCCGATCCACTCAAGCAGACCCTTACTACCTTACAGACCTGCACAAAAGTCCCAGTGACTTTGAGCAAGCAGAATCATCCTCCTGGAAACCTAATTTTAGCCTGGCTTGGAGGACCATGTTCTCCTGGGGTGGTCTCTCCCACCTCCTGGCTTGGGGCTGGAGGGAGGAGGACGTATTTCCTCTGGAGTCTACAAGAATTGGTATCCACCAGACCCCTATAAAATGAACAGTCAAGCTGAAAGAGCTTTTAGAGTAGGGGGAAAGTTTCATGTTATCACAAAGACCAACTACTCCTTCCCTCCTGCTGGCTCTGGTCCTCAAGCAATTGCGCAGTGAGCTGTTTCAGGGAGCTAAATCAGAAGAAACCTAACGCTGATTCAGGGAGCTGCAGGATCGGACCAGCATCAGTAAGGCTTTTCCTGGGCACCGACCAGTCGAAGACAACGACCCAGTGCAGCCTGGTTGGCTTTTGCTCAACTTCCAGCACTAACAATCCCACTCAGATTACCTGCTTCAGTTCTTTGACTTCATCTTTCAGTGCATAAACTGTGTCAACGAGGCTCCTGCAAAAAGAAATAAAAAGAGCTGGAGTGCAGCAAAACAGCAACAGCATGGGAGCTTTTGTGAGCAAGGTGCTGATGGGGAAAATGCTTCCAGCTTCTGCTTTGCAGGCACCAGGCTGCTGCTATCGCTGCTGCCTGTGAGGGGACTCTGGAAACACAGCCCAGGAGCATTTATAGGCCACCAGTCCAAAATTCAGGACTCTTTTCTCAAAACTCAAGAAAAATACTTTGTTCTGCTATCTATAAGTTATCAACAAAGGTCTGTGGCTTTGACTTCCTTGTTTACGTTACTGCAACAAATAACAATGATTTTAAAACTGGAAATGCCTGAGTGTCTTTTGTAAAATGGCCTTGATTCCTTGAGGTTATGCTGGGGGAAAAAAAAAAAAAAGCATGAAAGGAATGCACTGTCTGGGTTAGAAAAGGAGATCAACGCAGTCACCCAGATGCTGAAGCTACGTAACAGGCTGGGAGGGGGAGCACTCACAGACAGGGTGCCAGGCAGGCTCCCGAGGGGTAGCGGCAGCTCAGTATGGCAGTAGTTAAAAAAAAAGAAAACAGCCACTTGTTTGGTTCTGTCCTTTCTGACCCCATTAGCTACAGCCAGATAAGCTCTGGGACTCGATAAACTGGCTCTCAGGACCCAGCGCACAGCCTCCCAGAGGGCTACAGCCACATCAGAGCAGCTGGGAAAGCAGCTCCCTTCTTAAAAAGGGACAAAATAGCAACTGAAATAGCCCGGTGGTCCTTGCCAGCACTAAAGCAGCAGTCGGTAACACCAGCCCCACTCCTCTGCGGAGACGCAGAAGGAGAGGGCATTGGTTTTTAATGTCTTTCCAAAAAGCAACAAGGGGATCTGGAACTAGAGAGCAGCCACACTTACTTTTCCTCCGTGACAGTCTGGCCGTTGCTTCGTGTTTCCTCTATAATGATTTTCTCTTCCTCAGGAAGAAGGACTTGGGGGATGGAGTCTTTACGGGAGCCTGTGTACAAGAATTACTCATCAGGAAGAAAAAGGGAGACTTTTCCCTGATGCCCACGCTGCTCCGGTGACAGCAGCCCTCCCTCCTTCTGCCTGCTCCTCTGCAAGCCTGGGGCAGGCGGGGACGTGGGGGCTTGAGCAGCCGCCGGCTGTCTGCCACGGTTAAATACGGGCTTATACATACTGCTAACCTGGGGCTAAAGCAGCAAACAGAAAGTTATCAAGAGTGCTTATTGCATCTAAAGCTACATCATGACTTACAAATGAAATAATTCGATTAGGGTCAAGAGCTCCCAGAAGAAACAAGGCCTCCCTTTTTAAATGTAACATTATTTGATAGTTCAGTGATTTAATTCGACATCTCACCAGCAATGATAAATAGTTATATTTCCAGAGTTGAAGATGTTAGATAGGTTCTTATGAAGCAGCTTGTTCTTAAACACGCAGCTGATTGAGAGATAATATTCATATTTCCTTTCTAAAGCTATATGCAACCTGAGATTACCATCAGGTTTTCAGTGCTGACAGCCACAGGCACTGACTAGGTTTGCTTAATTCCTAACAAGTGCTGGTGAAAGAGCTGTGTCTCATTTGCCCTCCTACTTGCTTCATTCTCTGTGTTTAGAAGAAAAACAATGGCAACTAAACCACTAGGTAGATGAAGCTTCCTTATCTTGAAGATTGAATACCACACAGTTTCCTAGCATGAGCCTCGTTGCTGTATGATGCAACCATCTATTTTTTCCCAGAGGGGTTATCAGCGTTGCAGGCAGAATAAGAACTAAATAATCTGGTTGTGTGCCCACCTGAGCTGAGAGCTTGCTGGAAGCCTGCCCCGGTACAGTATGCCTCAATCACCTTCAGGATCTGAGCATCTTCTTCCAGCGCAGCAGTACCTGTAAAACATTGCAGACAACAGCTATCACAAAAAGCAAAGTGCTCTGGCTTCATCTCTCCCAGCCTTTGCTCCAAAGTCCCTTAAGAGAAGAGCGTGCTGTTTCCTTGACTGACACTGTCTCTAGGACTTTGTCTAATTCCCTCTTGAGATCCTTTACATTTTCTGGCCTTTGCAGCATTCTGTGGCATTGAGCACCATGACTAAATGGTATGAAAACGCAGTTGTAGCTGCTCATCTCAGTAAAACTCGGAGGGCGATACCTGACTTTGGGTGCAGGCAGCACCGGGAGATGGGTAGGCAGAGCAGCCCTGCTAGGAGGGGTTTGGTATAGGTGCATCAGAGCAGGATTTGGAAATGTGAAGTCTTCATTTCCAGCCTTAGCTCAGTGCTGTCTTCTCGCGGGAGACAACTGACCTTCAAGCTGTATGCTGCAGCAGCTCACCGCTGGGTGACCACTGCCTTTCAGGCATCCCAAGTGGACTTCAGGGAGCTGTCAGAACACCCCTCTTTGCAGGTGAACACCCCTGCAGGGATAGGGCTTTTTTTTTTTGTTCCCTGATCCCCTATGGAAACTCTTCTAGGACCTGCTGGCATGGCCAGGTAAGGGTTTGTCCCAGCTCTCAGACATACTTTGATGACTGTTGATGTGCAGTTTTACTGCAGCTTTTAACTACTTGGAAGCAGTTCCTCGGCTTTGTACCCAGAACAAGACCACGCACAACCTGTGACTTTGTGCTAGCAATCACGAGCAGGATAGTAGCATGTCTGGCAGTCACAACTGGGAGAGGATCTGTCAGAGGCTGAGGACCGGTGCGCTTCCAGAAGCCTCTCGTGCTCAGCAGCATGTAGGCTTACTCACAACGTGCGCATCCTGTCGCATCCTGCACCGTAAGAAAGGCTGTTCTCAAAGTCCCGTGGAGATCACTGAGTACACAGAAACCTCCGAAAAGAAGAGAAAAATACAACACTTACTTTTCCGAATAACGAACTCTTCATCAGATGGTTTTCTCTCAGTTTTCCTTTTTGGAAGAAACTTCTTCATTGTTTTTGGACTTTTGCTGGAATCCTATAGAGAAACAAACTCTTGTGTTTAATCAGAACCAAAGGCATCTCAAACAGCGGAGCAGCGCAGCTGAATGCAGCTATCCGTGTTACATACAATACATTAGAGAACTACAAAGCAGACAATGACAAAGTTGGGGAAATTTATGCTTTTTGCCTTTCCCATGTGCTAGTTGTGGCCCACTGCTCCCTGGAACAGCAGTGGGAACTGCACCCGCAGGTCTGCGCCAGGACAAGCTCCTCTAGCAAATTCAACCTGCGGCTAAGATCTTTTAGTCAAAGAATTCAAACACATTCAGAGCACTTTTAGTCTGCTTACCAACTCTGCGGTCTTTGTTAGAAAACCCTATAATGTTGTTTATTTCCTTGACTTGATTTGATTTCTAATATAAAACGGTTGCCAAATAACATTCCTTCTAAAGGCACACAATTTGTTTGAGAGTGTAAATCCCCCGCACACATACACAGAGAACAAATACACACAAAGTTAGTGTTTGCTATGGCTCCACAAGTAAGAAACGCAAGCTTTTATCTCCTTCAGTGAGTTACAGGTCTTGCTGTTTGGAGAGAATTAGTGTATTAGTAGGTTACATGCAGTATGGATTTTAAGCAGAAGAAGAGGCATGCCAGGAAGTTTAAGTACCATAAATCCTTCTGGAGAGTTATCTCAAAATATATTTGCCAGTCACTACTGACTCTCATGATAACTTACTGACACAGCCAGGCAAAATTAGGGTCATGCAAGCACAAGAAGCATGAACAGGAACAAGCATTCTTTGCCACAACAAGCCAAAGAGATGTATCTACCCTTACCTTTAAGATATAAGACATCCTCTACAATGAATATGCAAAGAAAGAGAAGATGAGTGTGAGAGACTGATGATTTTATTGACCAAGTCCATTAAATCCACAATTCTAAAACATATTTAAATGTTAGTCTTGCGATTAATGTGGCACACCCTCTGTACTGGTTTTAGAGCACTATCAACATGCAAAGGAGCACGGTGTCATGCAAAACTGAAAAAATTACATGTGAAACACATGGTAAGTGGGCATTAATACACTCTAAACACATCAAAATAGAGAACATGCCTCCTCGGTTAGTAGTAGGTTTCTGTAGATGTTGGTTATCTAAAACGGTGCTTAAAAAGGCAGGACCCATTGGTGCTAGCCAATGCTGCATCCGCCCCATGCACCCAGCTCCGTCCGAGCCTCGGGGAGCAGCTCAGGGTCTGGCCCCATGCTCAACACCAGTCCTGCGGTCTTCAACCCAACCCATGCCAGGATGATGGGATGCTCTGCCCATCCTGGTGACAATCTTCCAGGACTGCATCTTCTCAAAGGGGACCTCCTTGGAGGGGACCTGCCATCCTCTCTGGAGACCTGACAGTGCCAGGCATCAGTGCAGCAGCATCTCCCTGCTCCGAGGGTCCCATCCCTGAGATGCTCGGCACAGGGAGCTGGGTGGCTCTCCTGCAGGTCTGGCCAGCAAAAAGTCCTGAATCCCAATGTTATAAAACCTTCACCTAATGCAAAGCAGGCCACTTAAAAAAAAAACAGAAGTAGAAGAAATCATCTGTAAATCTTTTTCACTTTGCTAACCTGAATCCGGACACACCGCTTTACCCATAGCACCTGCTCTGTCATTTCAAATGATTACTGGAAACAGAACAGGAAAAATGACCCAATTTCAATGGAAATACCAAGAGTGCTGTGCAGTACGCAAGAAGGTTCTGGGGTTTCCTGAGCACAGCTAGGTACGAGGAAATGCACAAGACTCTGCCATCCCGTCCTACACTACTAGAAGCCAATTAAAGTAACACTGGATGTCTGAAAATCTCTAATCTTTCAATCAAACTCTCCCACTCCCTTCCCTGCAAATAACCTTTGAAATTTGTATTCCTTCATTATAGCTTCATTATAGGAAGGTGACTTGCACTGAGCGGTTAGCATAGTTTATTTTGTGCCCTACTTTAAATAAAAAATAAAAAAAAAAAGAAATACTGTGAAATAGAAGTTCTGCTTAGTGATTGAGCACCCCGGAAGGAGAGACAAGGCAGATGCAGATCTGCTTGGCCCAACAACTGAACTTATTTCACATTTATCATCACAGGCTCATGTCCACAAGTCCCTCCCCTGAGAGAGGAGCTGCCCCCCGGGCTCAGGCTGGACTGACCGGGTACCAGGCTGTGCCTGCCCAGCTCTGCTCCAGCTCTGGTGGACCCGTTGGCCTTTGGGTTTCCACCAACGTGATCAGCACAGCCCATTCCCATGAAAACCACATTTTTGGTCCTTTGACACCTTGCGCACTACCATCCAGCCCGCAGCAGCACCCTGTCCCTCGGGGGCTCCCCGCCTGCTCGGCCTCTGTGGCAAAAACCTCTCGCCTGGTTTCAACACAGAGAGTTCAACTCCTGCTATGCACGGCAGGGGACAACTAAGAAAATGCAAAGGACTGTGGTCTTAATGCTATCACTCCATCTGTGGTTTTGGCCTACCTTATAAATAAATACCAGCCTTGCACTTTCACACAGAAAAATTTCTCCTCTACTTCAAGCCTCTTCCTATGTTTTAATTCACCATGCAAGCAAGAAACGGTTTAGTCTACGTTACGGATTTGGACCATGCAAAGATTAAGGATCGTTTCCAGCCTGCTTGGTTGGTTTTTGAACAATTTAATTCCCAAACTAAAATGCATTGGTTTATGAATTTTAAGAAAGAAATGTAACAAAATGCCGTAAGGCTACCTAAAATCTCTACCTGGAGCAGCAGACCCACAGCCCTGCTGGCTGCTGGGCTCTCCATCCCTGAGTGATGAGGGGCTTGGGGCGCAGGGTCCAAGCCCCCCTCCTCATCCCCATCCCTGCTGGGAGCCCGGGCAGGGACGCTCCCAGGGCTGCTGTACCAAGAAAGGCAGCTGACTCAGAACCGGAGTGCTCATTCAGTAAGGGAAACGTTACCCAAGTTACTGGTGAGTAATCCCAAAAGTTTAACATGAGGTAGGGAAGGAGAGCACTGCAGTTGCAGCAGGGGGTGAGAATCGGAGCTGGGCTGTATTTTGGGTTTCCCCACACCGCTTCCTACCTCCCAGGCTTGGGGTTTCTGCGGGGGAGGCGATCCCTCGGGCTGCCGCCTCCCAGCAGGGTATGGGTGTGTAAAACACTCGGGTGGGTGGCAAAGGAGGGTCGAGCCCCACGGCTGCTGCAAGGAGCCCTCCTCCAGCCACCGAAACACAGGGTGGAAGACACGAGAAATATCAATGGGCCTTTTTCCTCTTCCTCTTGGTGCAGCATTGCTGCTTGATCCTGCAGCACTGGCCTGGGCAACGCTATGGAGCTGGAACACGTCCCGGCAGGGAGCCCAGCTCCCAGCCATGGCTCAGACCAAGGCGGGAGGAGGAGGAGTAGGAGGAGGAGGAGGAGAGGAGGCAGCTCCACCATGACACCGCTGAAGGAGCGTGCTCCATGGGACACGCAAGGCTGTGGGACACCCTGCTACGGGACCGGTGACATCCAGTA
>NW_009592931.1:17872-20605 GCF_000690535.1 Cariama cristata | reverse complement strand
CGCTGTGCCGGGACTGGTGACTCCCAGTAGCCAAGGGCACTGGCTACAGCAGCTGACAGCAAACATCAAGCCTGCAAACATGTGTTCATGCTTCACTTGTAGCACAAAGCCAGCCGTAGCGACAAGCATCCATCGCAGGACTGGGGCAAGGTCATTTCTCTCAACATCCCCATTAAGCTAAGCTTCTGCACCCTCGCTATGCGATAAGAAACCCGGACACAAGCACTGGGGATTGCCATGAAATCAGGGTCCTCTGCAGGCAGGTGGGATGATTACCTCTTTGTAGCTCAGCGCTGCAGATGGTCTAAGTGGAGGAGCAGGACGGAGGCAGCTCAAGCTCCAGGGCTTCAGGATTTTGGGGGGTTCCAGAGGCCCACGGATCTGTCCAGCTGAACTAAATGTCTGAGAAAATAGATGAGAAGCAAATAAAGACTTTTGGCCACCAAACAATGTAGAGAAGCAGAGGGGGCTGGACAAGAGTTCACTGTGAAGTCCTTTGAGACATCCAGGTTTCAACAAAAATAGGGTGTAAAATGTAAAACGGCACAAGCATGACATGGTTACAAACAAAACTGCAGGATGCGTCTTACAGCTATACACATTACCTCAATATCACGGTGCATTGCTGAAACAGAGAGATCAGCCAGCGCTGAGGAGCCCTGGGCAGCAGAGAGGCTGGGGAGGTGAGACACTTACCGAATGAGCGCTCCAGGACTGCGTTTTAGATACGGTGTTGCACGTCCCTTTGGTCAGCCTTTGCAAGTGGTCAAGCCATTCGTGCAAGTCCTGGCTGGTGCTGCAGGACACAGTGATCCGCTCCGTCATGTTCCCTGCGGCAAAGGATTAAAGAACTGTCTTTAGCAAGCGGTAGAGACCCAGGAGGAAACACAGGGTGAGCTCAACTCGGCACAGGAGCAAGTGGCTCTTCAGTTTGCAAAGTCCAGTGGCTGCAAAAAGGCCAGGGCAAAGATGTGACTGCCCACCCTGCTCCAGGCACCCAGCGGCGGCCAGTGTGGGAGCTGCACAGAAAAGCTAAGGGAACTGGCGAGATGAACGTGTGAGGAATTTTTTTATGTTAAAAGTAAGCAAACGCAACATTTCCATGATTAACAGGGCCCAGACACCAAATACCACCAGCACAAACAGCTGCACTGCAGCCAAGACCCTAAGCATGAAATGATTGTGTATAACTACAAGTAATGAGATAAATTGAAGGGGAAAATTGGGAGGAACATTTGGAAAGCTACTTGATGACCAGAGCTGTTAATTTGTCAATAAACAAGGTGCTCACAGCTGAATGGGATGGATGCCAGACGGAGGCATGCACAGCACAGAGCAGTGGTCCTGGGACAGGAGATTTCTCCCATACGAAACACTCTGGTCTCTGAAAGCGGCCCAGTGCCAGAAAGAGAGCTCAAGGGCACTGGGAAGAGGTTGCCTCAACCAGGAGGGAGATGCTCAGGAACTCAGACAACGTGCAGTAAAAGAGCAAAAAGAAAAGTGTGGCGCAGCAATTAGGGGGAGGAGGAGGACCAGTACCTCCAGTGGCAGCTGCTGTTTGGGCTGGGAGGACCATCCCAGGCAGGGGCCCCACTGACCTGCAATTTCAAACATGTGCTCATTCCCTTCACTGTCTTCCAGCTTTGTCAGCGTCATTCCCGTCAAAGGCAGCTTTCCCTAGGAGAATTGAGGAGGAATTAGTGTCTGCATCTGCTTTGCAGCAGGCGTTGTTCTGCTTGTTTCTGCTGATTCCTTTCTCTTTGGGAATCACCATTAAAAACTAATTTGTGAAGGCTTCAGACGGTAGAAAGAATCTCCTTTAATGTATGGATCTAGATTTCCCTGCACAACTAGGTCAAACCTCTGAGAAGAGGCTCCCATGACAACGGAGTCATCCCCGGCTCATCTGCCACCCCTTCCCTTCACTAGGTGCAACCCCTTTTTACAACCAAGTCAGAAGGATCAACTTCTGGTTTTTCTGAAAGCCTTCCCTGTCCCTCTGTTTTGCATGCTGAACTGCCTGCTCACCTTACTCCCACTGCTGGGTAAAATCGAAAAACCCAGCCAAATCCTTCCCAAATCTTTCCCATCTCCCTTGCTTATGACAAATGGCACATCAACACAAGAGCACTCTTTTCCTGGAGAGTATTGATGGTTTCAGGGAACCGGAGAAAAGCCAAGCTCCCAACAGCCTGATTGCAGCCATTCAAATGGTAAAAGACAAGAAATGCAGAGTTTTGGGGTGCCACATGGGCTCTTTACAGTGGGCTTTATAGTAGTGAAATATTTTCCAGAGATGGCACAACACTGAGAGCTGGCTGGCTGGTTGTGTAAGGCAAAACCCCATAGCTAGGTCAGGACACCTTACAGACACACACAATGTTCTTGAGAACAGCATGTAGGACAACATGCTGCGAGGTTTGTTGGTTTTTTTAATAATTTTACAGCACTCATACTTACCAAATGTTGTTTAACCAGTTGGCAGGACAAAGGCACTAAGTGTCCTGGCACCCAGGGTAAAACCAAGCCCCAGTTCCCAGCCTGGGGCATTTGCATCACAACAGCGAGGTTTAAGGAAGCAGAGGATTTGAATTTGATAAGAGCTATCTGCTTTCCTTTTTTCACCCCTAATGCCTTGCAAGTTCAAATTGAGTACGCCTACCTGATAGATGAACCCACTCATCCGTGGGCTTGCAGACAGCATCAGCAAAACATTTGAAAATAACAAGAAAT
>NW_009592931.1:13131-17841 GCF_000690535.1 Cariama cristata | reverse complement strand
CTCTTCTTTCTCCTGCAGGGGTAAGAATTTAGGTTAGTCCAGTTTGCAATGTATCACAAGCACTTTCCTCCAGCAAACTGAACCTGTTGCAGCCGGAATCATAGTCTGCAAGAGATCACTCCCAAACCAACTATTTTGGCTTTTTTTCTTTACAACATCTAATTTCTGTACTAGTTTTTCCTGCATACATTTTGTCTGCATCCTGCTAATCCTCTTCTAATCATTTCAGAGTGTCTCAGAATACCAAGACCTTATGTCCCCCAGCATCTCACATCCCAAACAAGACTCTGGGACTAGACTCTACTGGGCTGTTTTACAGATCTTCCTTTCCCAGGGAAAAGTTGCTACAGCAAGCGAGCAATTCAGTGATAACAGGCACTTTCCCACACCAAACACGCAGTATGCATGGCTTTAACACCACTGGTGAATGTCTGTGGCAAGCACTGGTGCGATGCTTTAGGACCAGTAGCACAGGAATCCCTCCAGTTATCTCCAAAGCGCAGTCAGCTCTGGAATGGGACGTCACAGCAGCTGCCGTGCTGCGCACAGGACGTGGCAAAATGGTTATGCTAATGCATGCTTTCAAGTCACTCTCATTTCTCAGAGTAAGTCACAGGGGTGAAAGAGGGAAATTAATGTGCTATACGAGAGTGAGATACTTCTTTTGCTTGAAAAGTGTGTCACCAAAGGCCTGAAGCTAAAGCCCCCAGGGTGCCTGACTCCAAAGATGTGCACAGTCCCATTGCATAACTCTTCTCCAAGTAAAATTATTTATCAACATTATTTGTCAGCACTTTGCTGGCTTGGAGTGAGAGTAGCTGCCACCTTGCATCGCTGATCCTGTGAGCAAGGGGGTATTTGGACACAATGTTTTTAGCTAGGAGAAAAACCACTGCACTCACCTCACTTCCCCCGCACTGTACCATAACCTGGGACATGTAGATGATGTTCCCCATCGTTTTTATGTCCTCTCCTTCCCAGCGCTGAATGGATTCGGAAAGGATCTGCAGTTCGAGTTGTTTCCTCTTCCTCAGCTCCTGGCATTGCGACTGGGAATCACAGCGGGGCACATCGTTAGCCAAAGGGCAGGCGCAAACCCAAACCATCCCAAGGAAGACGGTTTCACCAGCAATGCTCCCACAGCCACGTGGGCTCAGGGCTGGTCACGTCAAGGGATCAGGAAAGCCTGCTTTGGCTCTATTACACAAAGTTGGTTAAAAAAAAAAAAAAATCACACCCTAGCTATTTATGAAGTAATGAATACATTAAAATGTCACAGAAATTGCCAACTGCACTGAGCAAACTTTTCTTTCCAAACCAGTCCTACCTCTGAGTACAGGGTCACATTTTCCAAACCAAGACAGCCGCAGAGTTAAATGTCTCTAATTTTGCTGCTTCTTAGAGAGATTTTGCCCATTTTGCCAAAACAGCAGAAAGACTTATATTTGCAGCAATGCAAAGCCCCCAAGAATCAGATGGGTGGATATTTTCTAACCAAAATTTGCAAACCCAAAAGCAGGACTTGGTGCAATATTTCAGCGGTGCAGGAGAGTCGCACAAGAAGAAGATTTTGAAGGTGCTGTAACAGAAAAGACTGCACCAATGCTCAGCAGCTGGGGACTGGCAGAGCTCCGCAGAGCGGCCAGTCCTTCAGCAGCTTTCAGCAAGCAGAGGACACTGCTGACTGAACAAAGACAGTCCTGTAAATCCAAGTAAAACTTGCTTTAACTGACCCCTCTGCCAACAGGGAAAATTGCTGCAAAGCCAAACCCAGGCTGTTTTCACCAGCTGCTTGATTTTTTCCAAACCCATGTTTCTGACAGAGATTTTCCTCCTTTCCATCTCAGTTTCATACAAACTCTTTGACTACCCAGATCTTCAGAGAGAGGTCTAGTCTGAAAACACACAAATTTGAACCAAACTGCGGGGGCTTCCTCTGATTTTGCAGCTGTTACATACTTTGACGGCTCCCTGAGTGTCTGAATCCCATGTTCCCAGGATGCAAATCCATATAAAATCCACGGCAATCCATCGCAGTCTGTGCAGAGGCATCACCGCAAATCACGGCGGCTCCGCGGTCCCTCCCTGCCTTTGCTCGGGAGCCTCCCTGGTACCACCACAGGACCACGAGTCCGTTGCAAGGGACTTAACCTCAAACCCACACTGAACCTCTTCAGTCGTGTCATAAGTGCATTAAATTACTCAGCATCCAAGTACACATTTCAAGTAAAACCGTCCATCACTTACGACTGTTCCTAAAGATTAATGACACTTCATAATTTAACTGAATTATTCCCCTATTATCTACTAGAATAAATGCAAAGGGAGCTGAGTTTCTAAGTAAATGTAACACGATCACCCTTTCCTGTTTTCTATGAACTTTCTCCTCCCCATCTTTTATCTGCACTGCTAAGCACCGAAAACTTGCATCTGCTATGCTAAGGAAGGAAGTTGGACCACATCTGGAGTGGTTATAGTGAAAGGTATTCAGTGGCTACAAAGTGAGAGAGACTATAGCTTTCTTAATAACCGAAAAAAGCTTTGCCAGGCAAAACCTTTGTGCACGTGGATGGCTTTTCCCCCTCTTTTTCATCTCAGTGCAGTAGGACTTTGAGGGGTGTAGGTAACAGAGCTCACAGAAATAGGTTTGTTATCTCTGACTCATCCCTTCGCTGCCGCTTGTTCTGTTCCCTGCTGATGGCCATGGCACCTGGAGCCACAAATTACCTGCAATGTGGTCAAAGCCTCCCGATGCCCATGGAGCAAACTTCAACAAAACCAAGAGTCACTCAATGGGCTCAGAAGGGATGTTAATGCTGGCACCGGCAGTTGAGTCAGACAGCCGTGTTAACCTTTCACAGCTCATCTCAAAGAGCAAGGGGTGGTCTAGTTTCAGGTGGCAAATGATTAGGGTATGGAGGCAAAAGAAGATGAAAGGGACCCCACCACCACCACTACCCACACATGGCTTTCTGCAGCAGAGGAGAAAGTTGGAGATCCTCCGTCTCTGCTGCTGGGACCACAGAGCCAGTGGGCAACTGCTGAAAGACGCAGCCAGAGGGGCAGCTCTAGGCTTGAAACTTGAAATTAAGATTCTTTATAACCCATCTTTTCCATTCCAAAAGACCTTTTTTTCTAATGAGGAGACAAATGTCAGGCTTGACTCATTCTTTGTGAAATGCAGCCCTGAAATGGAGGGCTCTATTTTAAGAACTGCCACCTACCACAAGGGACTTGAAGGATGTGACGGCTTTCAGAACCTCTTCGTGATCTGCATGCGCCTCCTGGTGAAGAGAGACAAAAATCCCTCAGCCACCACCACCACCAGCACCCGCGCTGTGCAGCACCCACCGCCCCAGCACACCCAGGGCTGCAGAACTCACAGGGTGCTGGGGGATGTGGGGCTGAGGGTGCAGGCAGCATGGGCTGCAGGAGGGGGCCAAAGTCCCTCAGGTATCTTCCTCACCACCCAGTTCAACATGACATGGTTTAAAGCAGCTATGTCATTCATTGATACCAATTTAATGAGTGTAAAGTGGCCAGAGCAAGAGCAGATCTGATTTTACTTAGGACAAACTTGGCTTGCAAAGAAGAATCAATCAAAACAGGCAGAGGTGCAGGGTGGATTTCTGGTTTCACCTTCAGGAAGGAAACTTCCATTGGCATGCAAGGTATTCCAGACATTGCCCCATCAAGGGTGCCATTTCCAGGAGCATCAATGGGAGCTTCACCTGCAGGTTTCAGGGAGGGCACGTCTGTGCAGAGAGCTCTTGGGCCAGGGAGTGGCAAGCAGGATGCTGCCCCTTATCTCTGACTGCAGCTGCATGCTAGTATTCTCCTAGCACCTTCTCCTAGATGTAGGGCCCTACATCATCATTTCTTCACCATCCAGTCCTCATGCCAAGCAAATCCTAAGGTGTCTAGGTTGTGATGGAGCTGTCCCTGCGGCTGTCAGAGGCTGCCTGGGATCACTCACCCCTGAATCCAGGATGAGGGCTGCCCTGAACATACCTGCCCCATCTCCAGCTGTGCAGTAGTGCAGGGAATGCTATACACTGCATACAGCTATATTGCATACATCCATACTCTTCCCACGGCATCACAGCTTAAACCTCAACCCTACTGATTCATGCAACAGAACTCCCACACTCAGCTTAGAAACTAAGAGAAATAAGTGATGTGTGTGTCCCCAAATCCACTGCTGACCCCTGTACAGCAACCTGCAAAGAGCAGGGCATGGTGGCTGCAGCTAAGCTCAGCTCAGTCCCTGCAGCTCAGCTAAGCCAGGTTAGAGCAGGACAGGTCAGGTCTGTAGTGTGCCTACAGTGCAGGCTCTTATGCCCTCTCCCATGCAGAAAAAACCCTGACTCAAATCCTCTGGCTGGGATGTGGATTTGAATGATCATGGCTGTGTGTGCTGAGTAATTAACTGGTAATTAATACTGGAAGAGGGAAAAGCACACCCGATTAAAAACAGACTGTTACTTCTGTTTTCTTCACCTCCTTGTACCACCCCTGAGGTTTGCATCCCCACGACTGGAATGCAGCAGCAGGCGAGTAGCAGAGCTCCAGCGGCAGAGATTTCTACAGTCTCCGGGGGGGGGAAATGTCCTAAAGCAGATCTGCCACTGGCTGAGGAAGTCTCTGTCCCCCTTCGCTGCCCTCCCTGCTCCCAGGCACTCGCTCCTCTGTCCCCGTGTCCGTGCCGGC
>NW_009592931.1:0-13091 GCF_000690535.1 Cariama cristata | reverse complement strand
GCCTCGGGCGAGGGGTGGGGATGTGTGCCCCCGAGCTGCAGGAGCGAGTGGCCAGGCATAGGATCATCAAAAAATAATAAAAATACTGATTTATTACCCGCTGTGCAAATAAATACCAGCTCTAGCCTGACCCTGAACTCTGCTTTTACTTGTGCTGAAAATGGCCCATCTTTGAGGAAGGGCTGGGGTGGAGAGCAGGCAATGCCTTCCCACAACACCCCCCAGACTCCTCCACTGCTTTCCCACTTTTAATCTAAAAGGTAGATAAAGTCCCACAGAGGTCGGACACCTCCTTGGAGGGGTGGTAAGTACTTTTAGCAACGTGGTTCTCAAATACCAACGGGCAGAAGTGCCTCTTGCAGCTCGGGGGGCAGCTCTCACAGCATCAAGGGGCACAGCCTGCCCAGCAGCCCCACATCCCACCTACCTCCATGTGCCGCTCCAACTCCTGCAGCAGTGTCACATATTTATCCAGCCTCAGGAAAGGTTTGCTGAGGCTCGTGGTTAAGATAAGAATGCCTGGGTTGGCCGCACCCTGGCTCTCCATGAACTTCTCCAGCTCATCACTATAAATAGAGACAACAACAACAAGAAGGAGGGCTCGCCACTGCTGAGGGCTGTGTTTTGCTGCCTCCCACGCTCTCCTGATGACCGGGGCTCGGCTCCAAGCTGTGCCTTTTTAAAGGCAGCCCAACCTCATCTCTGAGCACCCCCTGCCGCAAACCCAGCAGGGCAGGCAGGGAGCTGCAAGCTTCCAGCCAAGCAAGACCCTGCTCCCCGGGGATGCAGGGCAGGATGCTGCGCGGTGCTGGGTGTGTTGGTGTGCACGGCCTCTGGGGTACATCGGTGCCGGCAGCTGGTCCCTCGGCACAGGGCCAGGCGTCTGGTGCACAGCGTGGGCTGCAGAGGCTGGTGCTGAGCTGGAGGATGCCGCAGCAATGCGCTGGGATCCTGCTGGGAGCCATGACGCAGGTGTTAGCGCTTACATTGCTCCAGAAAGCATGGCTTGTGTGTGTCAGCACATTTACCAAAGCTGATTCTTTGCTTGATTTAAGAAAAGGGGTCAGACTGAGGAACCACATGAATGAGTCATTTACAGGAGTCAGGCCTTTCATTAGGCTGAATTAAAGCTGGATTTCAGCAGGTAAGTAAATATATTGTGAGTTCCCATTACAGAATGGAAAGACTTAAACAGTATGGCCGGGGTCCTGCCTTTCCTATCACTGCAGGGAGGACAGCTAAACTGCATTAGGGATGACACAGTTGCAGCCTTTTGGCTTGGCGTGCTCTTTAGCATGACATAACACAAATTCCCATGGCTACTCAAGTGGGACGTGTTGAAGAAAGATGTTATTGCTGTGATCTACCAAAGGCCCTGGGAATCAACCATTTGGTTGAATGGCAGCTCAATTAATAAATTGGGTAACTCTGGGTGACTTGATGACTACCCTTCTTTTACAACGATGTGCCCCACACCATAGTGCCACAGGGGAACACACTCCCACCTGCAAGTGCATGAGGACTTCAGCAGTGGGCCTGAAACACCATCTGGGTCCTTTAGCAAGTAACAATCACAGGAGATGCTACTGCAAGGGCTGAGGTCACCTCTGTTTTACCCAAGGTAAGAGTCCTGTATGTGCAGACAGGACCTGTGAGACCAGCTCTGAACACAAGCAGCATGAGTTATCTCTATGCTGGAGCTGAGGGGCTATGTTGAAGAGCCCAAAGCCCCAGCAGTTTTCCCAGCAGCAGGATCCCATGTTATCCCCTTGCTCTGTTGTCAAAATACAGGTTAAAAGCCATGCCAGGCCAAGTATTAATGATAAAAGTAACTTTTTAAAGGAGGGATTTCAGTCTGAATCTCCTTCTCCATCACTCACCTGTGTTGCGTGAGGACATTGACTGCCGACGGGTGGTTAGCACAGTACGTCAGGTACAGGGAGCGGAACTGGGGCATCAGGTTCATGAAACAGCCTCCCACACGCTGCTGGTTCTCAGGGAGCCTATGGACACCAACACACCAGCCACAACATTATGCATCTTGATCTGCACCCTGCAGCTACGGCACTCTCAGGTATCTGCCCAGGAACCACCCGCTGCACAGGGACATTCCCAGGTCACTGCATAACTGCAGCACTGAGCAAAATCCCCACGCCTGCCACTTGGACAGGAGGAAGAAGGAGGTTCTCAGATGGGTCTGGGTTTCTGTGGTGCAGACAGTGAATATCACAACCTGTTATCACCCTGGGACAAGGTGTGACCCAGCCTGTCCTGTCCCACCAGCAGAGCTGCAGCTGGGAAGCTGTAGCCCACTGTGGCTGATGAGGACGTGCTGGAAAGAACTGGGTGCAACACAGGGGTGTCTGGGCTGCCCGTGAATATGACAGAGGAGAGGGAGAGAGAAAAAGAAGCCACAGTCTGAATACATTTCCAATATTGAGTCTTCTCCCCATCTCTTTTCAGCCCTTCCAAAGGAGAGGCTGGGCTATGAATATGTCTGCCAGCATCCCCGCAGGAAATTGTCACCTCTAACAATTTGCTCTTTGCTCCCTGGCAATCCCCATCTTCATGCCTGCCAGATCTCCCACCCTGCATGTGTCTGCATCTTTGGTCTAGGTACACTTTCACATCAGCTCTAGTGACACTCTCATTCAGCAGGTGCCTCAGTCAGAGTTTCTTCTACCTTCCCTCCTGCCAAAGCACTACCTGCTGCCTTTCTTCAATCCTGTTATTTTCTTCTATATTTAACACGTCTAAGAGCAGCCAGGAGGAACATTAATGAATGTGTCTTTCTATTATTTTTAGCTGCAGTTTAACAGCTTAACAAACTCAGTGCTACGGCATGAACTTACTTTGCAACTTCTTCCAAGGCTTGGTTCAGTGTTTGCTGAAATGCAGAGATTTCTTCCACATTTCCCAGCAATGATGCGATGTCCACGGCGCTGAGCCTAAGAGAGTCAAATTGTCAATTAGCATCAAAGAGATGTTGCTGTCAAGAGCATCCCTATGGTATTTGTAAGTGGTCCTTCCAAAAAGACCCAAGAATTTATTTCCCCGGATATACCATTGGACATGGGAAAACACAAAATCCATGATCTGTGAGCTACAGACCACAGCCTCCCAGAGAAGATGTCTGCTGTCAAGGATTATCTTAATTGGATTTTAATCACTTAATCACACTAATCTTCTCAGATGTTTAGCTGTCTAATAGACACAGACAGATGGGATTTCAGCCAGGAGTGGGGAGGGAGGTGTGTGCACAGTCACAGAGACAGCTTTGTCTTCAGGGATTCATGCTGTGGGTTTCCCTATGGGAGGTGGGTCCTACAGAGCAGCCCCTCGGGTAAGGGTTGCTTTGTTCCTTGAGCAAGGTTGGATTTTTCCTAGTCAAAGCTAACGTGTCTGCTTCCATCATCCTCAGAACCATCCTTACAGTCATTCCCGTACCACCTTCATTTAAGTCATTTCCCGCCTACAAGGCTGAGTGCATGAGAAATTTTCACAGCTGAATATATCTCACATGAAGATTTGAGGAAGGGAGGAGAGATTTAAATACAAAGGCCTGAAGACACCACTCTCCCATCTCTCTGGACTGGATGATGTCTTAACATCTGCCCTCCACCTGCGATGCCCCAGGGCTGCCCGGTCCTCCTGCAGCATGCTCAGCCAGAGGGACCCCAGCCCCAAACACAGCTGCATGGACAGGGTTGCTGAGATGGCACCATTTGGAAGAGATGACTGTAAATCCAAAGCGATAAGCAGGAGGTGAAGTTAACTGCACCGGGTCTTTTATGCAGGGTGAAACTATCGATAGGAATCTGCTGATAGGCACCAGCACGCTGCCCGGGTAAGGACAGGATGGCGTGTGCTCCCTTGGCACCACACTGGCCGGCACGGATGGAAAACAAACCGGCTTATTTCCACGGGTTAAGCCCTGACAAAGTCCCCCAGTCGCCCCAGCGTTGCTCAGGCCATGAAGGATGGCAGCATGCTCTTCCCGAGCATGGAGGTACTTAATGCCGATGGCTGTGCAGACGGGGAGACAGGGGAGTCACTTCTTGCTCAGCAGCAGTTTGGATTTAGCGAGAGGCAATCTAACCACAGAGAATACGTCTTGTTGCCCGTGAAATGAAGAGATGACCAGGAGATGTCACTCGGGTCTGCGAAGTCGCAACAAGGCAAATTACAAGGGGAGAAGCCATGCAAGGCATACCGTTGGGAAGCATGCACGCTGGGACAGCCACACACGAGCTTGCAGGTGGGTTTGTAACAGCCAGCCCTCTACCAGATGGAAATGCCCATCTCTAACACAGCCCAATGCCTGCACAACCACTGAAGAATAGGAAAGAGTAGAAATGTGTACAATGTGGACTTTTTTTCTGGTTCACAGAGAAGTTGTGAGGCTTTACAAGAAGAGCAGTAACAGTCCCTAAACATTCAAAAGCAGGAAAGTAATGAACTATAGTCGATTTTACAGGGTTCTCTCCATCTCAGATGCCTTTATATCTTACTTATCATAAGACTGGAGGGGTCTTAAGTAAGTTCCCAGAAGTGACTGTAGTTCCTTCGCATAATCTCGTTCTGTTTCCAGAATATTTTGCAACACCTAGGGTGAGAGACAGAGCACTGAGTAGATCTTTGTACTAGCGACTAGTCAAAGGAACATGACACCAGCTTCCAAGTGTGGAAAAAAACAGAAGTGTATTTTAAGTCCATAAATTACATTTGTCAATGCAGAACCCAGAACTCTCAGGAAAGCCCTGAGGGGTCCAACTTGGGGATTTTACTTTGGAAACTGGGGGAGGCCTGGAACGCAGATGTTAAGGGCTGCTCCTCCTTCTTCTCTGGCAAAGCATGAATACAATGTCAGTTCAGACCCGAGTTTAGTATTTGACGCCCAAGAGGCTCATGCCTAACCCTGCATGCATCACTGGCTGCCAAGGTATGCAAACAAATGATTTGTGCATGCATCCTGGGAGCATCGTTTGCACGAAGGCAGGCAACAATTTTAATGCAACAGTGGCCGGATCAAGGATGGCTCCTGCGGCACCTCAAGCCACGATACAGCTCACCGGCCACTTCAAGGATGTGCCGAGTTGGGTTTGGTCCTGCTAATCCATCTCAGCAGCAAATTTGACTCCGGCAGCAGGGCAGGCAAACCCACTGCCTGCACTCTCCCAGTTAGCACTCAAGTTTCTCAGTGTGAATCAGCTTTGGAGACAGTGGAGCTGGTTCCCAGCTCTCTGGACATATTGTTTCTGCTTTGCTTTGCTTGAAATATATTTAGACATGCTGATGAGCACGTTTCACCTCCAGCACTGAGAGCCAGGGACGTTCACATGCAGGCATTTTAACTCTCTCACATAGCAGAGTTCGCTCTAGCCTGGACACAGCAGGAAGGTACCTGCTCTCCTTTGCCAGACCTCACCACTCTGGTAGCAAGATGGTAGAGGAGGTCATGTTTCTCCACCCCTTCTGCAGCCACAGTTCATAGCCTGGCAGGTTGACCTGCTCCAAAGCCAAGTCCAGGTTGTGGGCAAACATAACTTTGACCTGCTCCAAAGCCAAGCCCAGCCAAGCCAGGCTGTGAGCTGCGGTGGCTGCCCCTTCTCCGAGGGCTGCAGCTGCTGGCAGAGGCACAGGGCAAGCAGCTCGGGGTGTAACATCTCCAGCCAAACCCAAGAAAAGAATGATGGATCACAGCCCTAATTTGGCTTGTTTCACGCCGTGACATTATCTCCCCATATTTATCAACAGGAGATAGCCCGTAGTCAATGGCAAGGACTGGACCAGAGACATCGTGCCTTATTCCCCAACACTGATCTCAAAGCTGCCACCTCCGCTATATTATCTCAGTCTCTGACTTTGAGTCTCTCCTTTTGACATCATGCAGCAACTTCCATTTGTGGTTTATTGTCTCGATAGCCTTGAATCAAGGAAATGGCAACAGCTGCATTTAAATACAGAGTCACATCCCCAATTGTTACAAATTGCTTCAATGATTTCTAAGGCAAGGAGCCAGTTCAGAAGATTAATAATACGCTACTTATTAAAATGTACGATCAGCACTTTAAAACTTACCACAGGGTAATAATTCTTTGTCAGCTGAGTGCTTTCAAGTCCTTTTAATGCTTTGGGAGAGAGTGGTTTATCTGTACAAAAAAATACATCAATAAATTACAGTGCACGTCTGTCATTATTCCAGCAGGAAAAGTCACTGCTGCATCATGTCCAGCAAACATAACTTCACCCCTGTGAACACAAACTTCAATCACAGGGTTTGTTTGCCTGCTTCAGAAAAACTAGGAGGAAACCGAAGGCATGCACACCACTGAAGGCAGCCGAGTGAGGTGCACCAGAAGCACTGCGCAGCCTCTGCCAACTAACCTACAGGTTTGCTCTGAAATCCCTGGCAGCAGCCCAGTCCCTGGCACTGTTTGGAGCTACAGTGTCGCTTCACCCGGCCCACAAAACTTGGGTTTTAAAACCAGGTGTCTCTCAGAAATGCTGGATACAGTGCTTTGTTCCAGGTGATTCACAAGGCACTTGAAGCCAACACCAATCAATATGCTGAACCCTGATCCCCGCAGTCATTTGTGATGCAAAATCCTTTTCTGAATGAAGGTAAATTTGAATAAAAAGCTCCCACAAACCTGGAAGTCAATTCTCGTCGTCTTCCGCATTTGCTAAATCCCTGCGGATGCCTCCAGCATGGTACGCGTGTGCACACACAAACACACGCGCACAAGTCCCCGTACCATTTTTCCTTCCCTAGAGAAGCCCCTTCCTTGCCAGCAGCACAGCTTTGCCAGCTCTCCCAGCACCGCAGCAGCACCGTTACCCCTCCGGACTGGGACAGGTCGGCAGCGCAAGGCTGCACGGCCGGCCCTGGCCACGCTGCACACCTCGTACCCAAACACCTCTGCATCGTGCGGAGCAGCCGGTCTCTCCTTTCTCCCTGCAATCACTCACAGAAGGCAATTACTTTCACACCGATAGCAGGGGAGAAGCTTGAAATTGATAAATTCAGCCCCTGGAAACTGCAGCTTGATGTATTATCTAATTAGTGCCCTTGTAGAGTTTCCTGTCACTTCCAGCTGGGAGCTCTGTGCCTCATTTAAAGACTTGGAGGAGCTTTGCTCCACGCAGCTAGTTATTTCGACCCAAAGGGCATGCTTAGGACATGGTGGAGGTACAGACACTGCTGAAAAACAAGTAACTCCATTTAGAGTGACAAGTTTCACACTTTGGAGGTGAGGAAAGCAGCTCCCGCTGGCTTGTGGCAAGGGTTCCCCCGGGGCTGCAGCCCCCCGGTAGCGGTCCTGGGGCAGGAGAGGGTTAGCTGATGGTCCCTGCATCCATCATTTGCAATATGGCCACGTGTCCTGAGTAAGCAGAGACCAGGGGAACAAACCCTCCTCCCATGTGAAATGGGTGCTGCAGAGAGGATCTGGAGGGAAAAGCTCTTCAGATAAAAAAATCTGATGGGTTCCTGTATCAGGATCAATGAGAGATTCACCCTTTGCTTCAATGAGGTGCCAGTGTTTCATGCAGCTCCCATCTGATTTTCCCCATAGGACTGAAGCATGCTCTCCTTTTTTTAAAACATTTCTCTTCTCCGCTCCCTGACTTAATTAGTGATTCCTGGGTTGTGCCAGACAAGCCTTCAATCTCTGCTGCAACGTCCTGCTCCAGCTCAGACATCATTTCCCAGAGGGAAATAGTGGCAGATGAGATATCCTAACAATGATTTTTCCATTTAGAATTAAATAAAAAGTGGCCTAATTCTGAGCACTTACTCATTAATTTTATTCTTCTCTCCTTTGCTTTTTTATTTGCAAGTGTGGGAGCAAGGATGTCTAACAGGGGTTGTATATTTTGCAGCCGCTTTGCAGATCACTGCTGACATCTCACAGTGTTTGAGGCCAGGGTTCATCCTGAGCCACAAAACCAGCACCAAGCACAAAACGGGTCTCTGTCAAGGGTAAGCCCTCAAGGCACATTAAGGAATTAAGTTGGATTTTGTAAAAAAACAAGTTTACTGTCACACAATGGCCTTGGAAGCACAACGGGGTGAGCTGCTTGAATGGATATGTCAGGCTACAGGGCAGATAGCCAGGGGCATGCTTCATGTCATTACTACCCCACGTCTGGTTAAAATCACATCACAGAAAATGTTAAGGATGCTCAAGACAAAGCCCAATAAAGGCAGATCTCATCAGATGCATCGTCCCCTCCCTCTTCCTTTCTCAATATCGCAGCAGAAGATGCATCTGGGAGAAAACGTACTCTGTGAAATCAGCCATCACTACGGACAAATCCAGAGGACCATTCCCTGCGGCCATATGGTTTTTGTTGGCTTCCTCACTGCGACCATGAGCACCCATTCCACCACTACCAGAAATGGCAGGATCAAATGCAAATACATTGCCTGACTGAGGTCTCTAACAAAAAAGCTAATTCTGTGCTCAGACACTGGAATGACCTAGCAGCTCCCCAGGACAAAGGGGACCCATGCAGCCATCTCCGGCCTCGTCCTCCGGCAACATCCCTGCTCCTGCACTGCTGGGGCTTGGGAGAGCAATAGAAAGGCACGATGTGCTGGGGAAGAGGGTGAAGCAGCTCTCAAACAACTCATGCGAAAGACTAGGCTTTACCCTTCTGGCCTCATTCAGCCTTCCATTAGCTCTGCTGCTTTAAGGACACAAACGGTCCCTAATAAATAGCAGCAATTTCCCAAAGGCACAAGGATCTACACTGCATTATACTGCTGTCATTCAATCAGCCCTTGAAAGCAATTTGCTTACCGGTGGATTTGATTTCTCTGACGTAGTTGCTTGGGAACCAGCCTGTTTTTCCATTCAAGGTCCCTTCCCACCAGCCCCCTTCTTCAACCCGCGTGACATAAATAATGTCTCCTTTGTTAACGGAGAGTTCATCCTCATTGGTCTGCTTAAAATTGAACCTGGCCTTTACCACCAGCTGATGACTGCCATTCTCGGTCATCTCCTAAGGAAAGAAACATGGAAAAACATCAGTAAATAGTCTAAAAAGGCAGAAACCACTAGGACAAGCCATTGTTCTTCTTTGTTATGACAGCTGTTTTTCCAGTATTGCTCTTTATAACAAGCAATAATGTCTTGCTTTTGTGTAAGCACTCCCGCCGGAGGACCACAAGGTCTCTCCCAAGCATTAATTTAGTTTCACAGTGCAACGGATGGCAGATAAGAATCACTCTCCTCGTGTCACAGAGAGGAGAACCGCAGTTTGGAGAAGGCATGAGACTCTCCAGCCAAGGCAGCAAAGCTGTGAAGGAGATCAGAGGAGAACAAGCCCCTCTGGCGTGTTCGACCCAGAGGTACCAGTCATACCCCTCTACCCCCACAGCCATCAAACCCTTGATGAGATGTTAAATAAAGGTTACCACAGGTTTGGACTGTCTCCTTAACACCCTCGCTGACTGTGAAGCTGTGCCGTTGGAGTCAGTGTGGGGACCTCCAGCCGCAGAGCTAAGAGACGATGGATGTGAACATCGCCCTTTTGACGGCTGATCTGGTGAAGCAAAAACAACACCTGAGTTTTACCCAACTGTCCCTCATCCCTCTGCATTACAGCAAAGCAAATAGCAAAGCCCATAAAGAAAACAAGAACAGGACACAACAGTTGAAAGAGCATCTATCAGAGCAAGATAGCAAGTGCACTGCATCTCCAGTGTGGATATTCCTAGTCAGCGGTGAGGATGGTTTTGCTGAGCTGGGTAACCCTTCCATGACGGAAGAAGCTGAATTGGATCCTGAGGTACTCCTAGGTTATGCCACCTCTGCAGCCACACATCCAATCGCAGTATTTTTTTGAAATCCCCCTTAAAACTGTAGAAAAATAGAATACTCCTCAGCTCAATGCTGCCCAACTGGGAATGTTTCTAGGATCTGAGTAAGCACCATTGAAGGTGTTTCAAAGTTTAGCTCTCAAGTGAGTGCTCTTAGATCACCTCTGCAGCTGCAGCGTAGGCTTCCTCGCTGAGTGGGGAATGCTGAACAGCTGGTCAACACAATCGCTTCTCTATTTAGATAAGTCCTTCTGGGTTTATTATACAGCTGAAAGAGGCTAGGCACAGGACCGCTGCCATTAGCCATGTGAGAGAGGGATTCAGATCGCGCTGAGGAAGGACAGGAGTGTCACTTGCAGGAGATGGACAGCCCATGGAAAGGCTCAGATCGTCCCAGCAGCTCTTGGAGTTGCCTCCTTCACAGGCTCAAAGCTCCTCGCTTTGCAAACTAGTCTGTAGGCTTGTTCCTGCCACTACCCGCCCGATGATGGAAATAACGCCGCTGCTCTGACACATACCTATTTTTCATGATTACTGATTTGTTTCTGTACTAATATCAAAAAACTTGCAAGAGGGTAAAACGTTTCCTGGTCACAACTGCCCAGTGCTGAGACTGAGTCAGTGGCCTTGTCATTAAAAGCAGTCCCAGCTCCTGCAAGACCTGGCAGTGCTCAGCCCCAGAATCCTGCTTGGATGCTGCAGAGCGGTAAAAACACGGGATTCAAGCCACCCAGTAATTCCCAGTACTTCTCTGCTACTGTACGTCACACCACACTGTGGGACAACACTCAGCTCGCCTCCTTTCTATGTGCCATGGTGCTCAAACGAAGCAACAGCAGATACTATCATTTCAGCAAACTGTGAAGTACTTTTAAGATTTGCCTTGTAGCTTCTTTTTAGATTTAAGAACATTTCTGTATTCCAAAGCTGTGATGTGGACCCAGCATGCCCATGGACCTCAAAAGGAGGACAGGTTTTTGGTCTGCAGGCATCACAGTGCTGGGTGTGCAAGTCCCCTGGCTAACATTTAGAGTTCTTCTTTGAAAATGCTGCAAGAGGAGAGGGTGATCAAGCCACCAAGAGCGTGCAGGAATTGGAAAACACAAACTCTAAGGCTGCTGTTCCCCCATTCTCCTCCAGTCTGAACATCAACATGGAAAAATCATTCCGAAGGGGAAGTTTGGTGGGAGTTACAGGAACTCAGCTGGGCTTTTATTCTCCCCAGAGGATTTTTGTTTCAATAGCAAAACACCTCATCCTTAGATTGGACCTGGAACAACACTCTTGGAGAATGGTCTTGCTTTGTCTTTCTCCAGTGCCTTGCACAATGGGGACCATGTCGGTGACTATGACTTCCAGGCACTGCTGCCTTACAAACCCCCAACCGTACCGCAGCCACACACCAGTCTGCCTGGTCCATGCTCCAGCAACAGACAACATTCATGGTAAATCTCTTGTGCTGTCAGTGAGTCAGTTTTCTCTCTTGCCCTGCTCGTTACACAACTGCCTGACGACTGCACAGTGAATTCCCAGCTCCCTGGGCTGCAGCAACAGCAAAACCCCTCCACATGGAAAACCCACTTTGCAAACACAGAGTGTTGTTTCCTTTTTCTCTGAAGAATCTTGATATTTGAGCAGGAGCGGTTTCAGCTGCTCCCAGCAACTCACAGGTCAGGAGGGTGGCTGGCCGCCAGCGTGAGATGTTCTTCCCCTAATTCCTTCTAAAAAGGGAGGGCGTAAACCATGAGTCCAGACTTCACCACTTATTCAAACCATCAGCAACGGTCCTACGGAAATGACTTGGTTACTGTAGATTTTATGCTTGTCCCTGCCCCTCCCAATCTTCCAAAGCTTTTATAAATATCTGCAGCAACCCAGAAACAAATGTAAAACTGATTTTGACAGTTTGGCAGGGAAGTGTATCATTTATATTGCATCATGACAGCGTCCTATTTTATGTCTGGTCCAGCACAGAACACTGCTGCCATATGTTGCTTAAACTATGGTTAAAATAGCTGGGTTTTCTGCTCACATTCCTACACTATTTTTGGCAGATGAGCCCCGTCTGATCCAGCACAGCTGGTTTTCCTCCCCTGCCCTCTCTTTCAGATAAAAGCATCAAGCCTTGTATTGCTGTTATTTGATGGACAGCTGCTGAACTCTGAGTTTATCCACTACAAATGATGCCTCTAGTTATTTGCATAACAAGATCCACGAAGACACAAGGATCTGGACTTCAAATGGATGCTCAGAAACACATTCCCACGGCATTTCCTTAGCTGTCACCTACTTTCCTCTGCCTCCAACAAGGGTGTCGGGATGCCGCAGCTCTGCGGGTGTCGGGACGCGCAGGGATGCCAGAGCCCTGGCCATAGCAGGAACTGCAGTAGCCGGTACCAGGCTTGTCCTTATGCCCCATTCAGCCCTTGGCCTCTGGCGAGACGGACAAACCGGACCATCTGCAGTGGCGGTTTGTAGGACACAGGCTTCTGCTTCTCAGGAACTTGGCCAAGCCACCAAAAAGCAAATGTTTTAGACATGTATTTATTTTACCCTGTACTTTTCCCAAGGGTGCTCTCTGCCTGAGCAGCTAATTATATCGCAGGCATTGCGCTTTTTAACATTTAAACAGAGAAAGCATATGTTTAAACAGATGTTTGCCATGAAACCAAGAGGATCCTAGCTTCCCCATAGCCCCGTTGGTAATGTGTGATAGAAACTATTCCCCAGCAAAGCCACGTCCTGAGCTTGCCCAGTGACTGCACGGGTGAGCTGGGACACAGGTGGCTGCAAGAATAGAGTTGGGGCGGTAAATAAGGGGACAACAGCACCGTGGCCTCACCCCCCCATCAGCACCCAGCCCATCACACCCCTCCCATCCAGCAACAGGCAAGCACAGATGCAGGAAAGTTTCTCACTCTTTTTTCCATTCAGAATAATGAAGTTAATGTCAATCATAATGACAGCATTTGCAAAGGTTGCTCCTCGTCTAGGTAACCTGCATTTTATAGTTTCCATCATATTGAACTACAAGAGTTTTCTACACGGGGTCACCGGGTGCTGTCATTGAATGGAGCGGTAAGAGGCTGTAAGGAGATGTGCTGAGGCTGAATTACCGATCGCTGACTTCTAGGGAGCGAGCTGGCGGCAGAGCTGAGTGCTGGCTGCAGACAGGCAACCTGAGAACCTGAATTTCTTCAGAGCAGCATTATACACACATACATGTGTGTGTACATATATATACTATTATTATACATTATAT
>NW_009592930.1:8148-33908 GCF_000690535.1 Cariama cristata | reverse complement strand
GTTTTCCAGTTAAGCCTCAGTCCGTTTTGAAGCGTTTTTCGGACTAGATGCTTCTGTGACACAGCCTTAGAGCCTGTGGCTTACGGGAAAAAAATCCCCTCTGACTGAAACATTTCCTCAGTCTTGGCGTCCTCGTACCTCGTACCTCGTACCTCGTACCTAGTACCTAGTACCTCGTACCTAGTACCTCGTACCTCGTACCTAGTACCTCGTACCTAGTACCTCGTACCTCGTACCTCGTACCCCCCTCGTGTAGCTCGGCCGAGGTGCGAAGCGCAGCCGCTCTCCCCGAAGAAGCCCCCCGGCCGCGGGGCCTGTGCTTCGCCCTTCCCTCCCTGCCGGCAGCCGCAGGGGTGCTGGGCGGCCCGGCCTCCTGCTCCTGCCTTCCCTTTGCGCTGAATTTCACGCCGCCGACCCGTGTCAATCGGCATCTCTGCCTTGTTCTCTTTTCAGAGGAGAGAGTGAGACTTCCCAGCACCTTTTGTTACATGTCTGCGTTTTGGGGGAAAAGGGAAAAAAGAAAAAAAAATCTGAGAAAATTCACAGAAATTAAAGTTTTATGGCACAGGAACTACCTCTTGATCAGTCCTCCGGTATGCCTTTCACTGTTGATTATTGTTTTGTTTGTTTTGGGTTTTTTTGAGGTTTTTTCCCCACTGGCTAATACTGACGTACAGCAGCATTATGCTGTATTTTTGCACCAGCATTGAATATCTGCCCACATCAGAGAATCCACACAGCAGTTCCTCCTGTCACTCCATTTCGTTCTATTTCAGACCTTTGGCTACACAGAGAGCAAAAAAAAGGTATTTAAAAGCTGTAAATCTGCCCAGCTGCAATGAAATCATTGTGTGCCACAGAGCAAGCAGGCCCTGTGGAAGTATCAAACTACACTAATACCAAATTCAAAAATTATTTTGAAATGGTTGGACGCAAATTAACCAAGTTTCGAGTCCATCTACACATGCTACCTAGAAAGATATAAACTGGCTTGGAAGTAACCGTCGCTTAATATTTATATAAGATGGCAGGGACCCACATGTTCTAATTCCAGAACTTGAAATTTTATCTTTTGTCCCACTTTCTTTTAAAACATTTGTCCTTCAGAACGGGTGTGCACACCCCTGTAGAACTACCCTAAGCCACCAAACCAGTAATGTGTCAAGCCCAGCGCTGAAGATTCTCCAGAGCTGTCCTCTCCCGTGCAGAAGCTGTTCCTGAAACCAACTGTCCAGCAGCTGCAGCCATAAAACCAGTTTATGCACAGTAGGAATTTTTTTATTTTGAGTTTTAAAAAACAAAGCTGACAACAGTGGATTAGGCCAGTTTAATAAATAAACCAAGGTACCTTGTGACTGGGACAAGAAGGCGTTGGATTCAAACCCTTCTGAGTATGGCTCTGAAGCCTTGAGCTCTGTTTGAGCAGCTGGTCATGAAAAGTTCAGCACCGTAAGTTGTGCAATGAGCAGTTGTGTGCATAAGGAGGCCTGGTTTCCTACAGATACAAGTAGTGTGATCCTACATCTTCCCACTGTGATGACTTCAGTAAAAACAAAAAACTGTACTCCACTTTTAGGGAGATGCCTAGCTGGTCCCAACCTGCCCTGCCATCCTATGTCTCCCTTTCAGCCCTCGGCATACCCCCTCGGGATGATTTCTGTTTTCTGTTGAATGCAGTAGAAATTGGCCAGTGGATAACAACTTTATTAGGGAGGGCTAAAGGACACGGACACGCAGCATTCACGAATAATGTGGAGTTACGTGGCGGGCGACGGCAGCGGCTCCAGCATGTCAGAGGTGCTGAACAGGAGGAACCCCGAGAAGGTGGTATCATCATCGGCGTCTGCAAACAGCCCGTTGAAAGTCTCTCCTTGGTGAGCCTGCAGCCACACCTCGTCTCCTCCCTGTAGCTCGAGGATGGCAGCTCCCGAGGCCTGGTCCTCTCCGCTCTGGTACCTGTCCACAGTGTGCAGCATCTTGATGCCGTTTTTAACTAGAGCGACTCGGACGTTCCTTGAGTAGACAGTGATGTGGTAGGTGAAATAGTAAACACCGGGATATTTGCAGGTGAATTTGCCAGTAACTGAGCTGTAGTCATTTAGACTATTATACAGCACCTTGTCAAACCTGATCGGGCGATTCGGAGGGGGAAATTTGGTGGCGATTGTAAGGCCGACACTGAAAGCACTCCTTGGCAGGACTGCTGGGGCACCTACATTCCCCTTATCTCCTCTGTCTCCTTTCAAGCCTCTTTCTCCCTGCACTCCGGGATTACCCTGTGGCCCCAGATCTCCAGTATTACCTTTAGGACCCGGATTACCAGTCAGGCCAATTGGCCCGGGGAAACCAACTCTTCCAGGATAGCCAATTTCACCCTTGGTCCCTTTTGGACCTATGGGCCCAATGTCTCCTTTTAACCCTTTTGGTCCTTGCAGTCCCAGCTCTCCTTTCTGACCTTTGTAACCCACTGGCCCTACAATTCCTTTTGGTCCCAGTTTCCCAGGTTGTCCTCTTTCTCCTTTATCTCCTTTGTTCCCCTTCTCTTCAACAGTCCCATTGGCTCCTGAATGAAAAGAACAAAGAAAAAAAAAGACACTTTCTTGTGATCGTGCACTGGATTAGTCGGGCACAACATGAGTTTCAGCATGAAGGCATGTATGTGTAGGTGTGTGTCACCTCTGTACATACTGTACTCACTGTACATAAAATTTCTCATACATTTAAGTACAGGATAAGCATAACATCTGAAGAACCTGCTGCTGTGTTAGAAAACAGGTGCTTTGTCTGAGAGCAGCAAGAATAAGCTCCAAGAAAGGAAGGTGTGATTTGTCTCCAGGCTGATGGTAGCACTGACAGCTGACATCATCTCGTGCACAATCAGCATCTGTCCAGACACTTGTTTTCAGCCTTTGGTGTACAAAATGGGGGAGATGGTTCACAATTTAATCAGAGGAAAGTTCTATTTGGACAACACCCAGAACTTGCTTGCCATGTGTTTCTGTAATTTCTACGTGATGGAACTTTGCTTGGGTTACCTAGATTGCCACTGCTGTGCGACTCAAGCCTTTTTGGCCTTGTTATTTGCTACCATGTGCTCCATTTCTCCTTCATCCACTCTTGGACTGAAGCTCAAAGCCTTTGAAAACCCTGATTGCTGCACAAGGGTTTGAAGGTGAAGGTCTCATGATGAGAAGGGCATGTTAGCAGTTGATAGACTAAAAATACCATAATGATCATATACTCCATCCATCAGGAGAAGCAGCTGATAATTTCTGCATGACAGCCTCTGGCTTCTGATGTTAGGAGTAATGCTGTATTTCCAGTTTACTGTTCTCAGTTTACAATTGAGAGTATTTAACAGCAGCCATGAACTGAAAACAGGTGAGGTGATTGTTTTTAGAGCGGCGCGGGTCCATCAGGACAAGGCCACAGGAAAAGAAGGTAGCTTTGGTAATTTTAAACAACATTTGTGGCCTCATGTCTCACGCTCCTTCCAGGACTGGGGTCATTTCTAATACACTGGAGAAAAGTCTGAGATGTGTGGAGCAGCTTGTAGTTACTCCCATGCAATGCATATACCATATGTTATTTCTCAGGGTCAACTTCAGCATCTGGGAGAACCTGGACACTGTCTTCAGCAGGCTTCCATGCTTTTGGATATATACATTTTCTGTGTGCAGTTACTCTAAGGATGCACAAGTTCAGCATCTCTGAGTTACTGAATTTGTGCAGAATGATGTGATGCCACTTGCACAACAGCTGACTCCCTGCTTTTATGCACAAGTCACTCTGCACGTGTACGTCCATCTGACATGGGAGACATGCTGCATATGCATAGATTGGCTAAACAGGTGACATATACAGGATCTACTGTGGTTTTAGGTGTATAACTTGTGTCTTCTACAATTTATTTTAGAAGTCCGTTTCCCTGAAGTTGCATGCAGAGCTACAGGAGCCTCACTTTCCTGAGGCAGCTGCAGATACGGAGTCTTCCTCAGCAGCTGACAAAAGGATCAGAGACAGGAAAGGTAGGATAACAGCCTGAGTGAACGTGTTGTAGGGCATCAGAGGCAGCAGCATAATTGGAGGTGGCAAATTCCTCTTGTATTGTCAGCATATGTATGCAGCCTCTACTACTTCTGGAAAAAGGTTTTTAAACCTTTATGGTACTTTCGCTACAGCTAGAATGTATAGCATGTCCAGTGCTCACAAACACAAGGGCAGCAGTTAATAGGCAAACAATAAATTGAAACACTGCTTCTCTGACCTCGTTCTCCTTTGTCTCCATTTGCACCATCTTTTCCCGGGCTGCCAGGAAGTCCTGCTTCACCTAGTACCGAAGAGAAAAACCCATTTTCATTAAACAATTAAATTACCAGAAAACTTGGGATGAATCCTTCTCTAATCCTTCCTCTTCAGGCCTGGCTAAACAGTAATGTAAAGCGTAGTCTTATTCCTGACTTTTAGTGGGTGCCACTGCTGGTACTGCTGTCTTATGGAGAGACTGACAGAGGGCACAAAAACGCTGCTGGAGGATGGTGCTTTCTGAGACAGAGAGAATCCTTGGCATAAAGAGGTGGTTATTGAGATATGTAGAGGAGCTGTACCCTGGTCAGGACCACCAGTGTGGAAACCTCTTGTCCTGTTGTTGCCTCCATCCGTGGAAGGTACCATCAGCAAAAGGAGTGAGGAAGCCACATTCAGCAAGGAGCTTTGCGAGGACAGAAGCCTAGCAGTGAAACAACAATAAACTCCCCTCTCAAGAAGAGAGATCTGTGGGGGTTTGGCCAATGGTAATGAAACATTAGAGCGGAATAATATTGGCTGTAGATCTGAGGAAGGCATTCACACTCTTGATCCCTGTGTCTAGCATGACACGGACTTTCCACTGCTCTAAAGAGAGCAATTATAGAAGTGCTTTTTGTAGTAACATCACAGGTGACCAGCAGGTGTGTGATCAAATACCTGGGTTTTCACCCAGAACGCCAACAGAAGAAAACAAGAGTTGGCAGTTGGATGTAACCATATTCCAAGAGTAGCTCTCTGGCCATATGGACTAGAGAACAGGGCTTTCGCAGTTTTCTGCACAATGGGCACAGTCCAGCATCTGCTGAAATTTCATTGACTTGGTAAGGAACAAAACTAAGTCTCATGTATTTAACTGCAAAGGTGTATGGACAGACGCTATAAACATACAATACAAAGAATGGTACGGTCACCCCCGTTTGTTCAAACAAAGAATAGTCAGTACAGTCGTCATAATAGCTTAGTTTAGGAAAAAAAGTTGGGGACTTTATCAGAAACCAGTGATATCCCGTGATAACTCACTGGAGTAAAGTGAGGAGCTTTGTAAGATAAATGAAAATAAGTAAGCTCTAGATTTTCCATTTTTCAGACTTTCCTCGACCTCCACATATAGAAAAAGAAGGCAATTAATTGTATGTGCCTATTAAGAAGCTAATGGAATTCGTTTGTTTGTTTCTAGATTTTAAAAGGTTTTCATTTTAGCCAGGCTAGGACACTGAAAGCAGAAGGAGCACATAAGTGGTTGCTCGACAGAGAACTCTCAATCATCTTATAAACAAGAGCGTTCGAAAGAACTCTTCAGCAGTCACTGAGGTAAATACGTAAGTGGGTAGACTGGTCTTTCCATGGTCCAGGGCAGGCCATAAGCAGTGAATAACCCTTCATTGCCCAAATTATATGTGCTGGTTATTTTCCAGCTGATGTAGTTTACTGTACAGCCACACAAACAGTTGTGGTGTGTAAGAGAGAGGAGTCAAGTGGTAGGAACAGAATCTGGCAGAGGATCCTGCCTGGGCCAGCAGAGCCATCAAAGAACCGCACATCAAACTACACCTTCCGCACCGACTCTGCAGCGTTCCCTCTCTGCGGAGGCATATACTTTCCTGGTGGAGCAGGGGATGCATTAGCTTAGCAACCCGGGCTGTTAAAGGCAGACGTTTCCACTAGCTTGAAAGACATGGTAAAACACTTTAGCACATTTTAAGTTAATTTCTTTTAGACTGTTGACCTCAGTTTGGTTTATGTGCTAGACTATATACTCCACTGAAAAGAGCTGTGATCCACAATCCTTAAGATCAGCACTCGGTAGAAGGCTTTATCTGATAAGTACAAGTTTGATCCCGTTGCTTTGTACAGCTGAGTTAGCCAGGCCCACAGTAACAGTGTTTGTGGCAGGTTTATGCATTAAGCCTTAATGCCACCTGCACGATGCCACGCAATAGCTGACCTCACATAAAGCCTGTTGGGGAAAAGTTCCCCCTCCTCAAATTTGTTCACAAATTTGAAGCAGCAGATTTGCACTTGTCCTGTGCTTTGCATTCTGGGGTTGTGATACTTTGGATGAAGTGTTGTATATCCCCACGCCCACAGATTTATCACCTTGCGCAACCCCGGCCTTCATAGTCCAGCAAAGGCCATCGTTATCCTGAGGCTTAAAGTACTACAGGAATTAGTAGCTTTAGGACGCTGAGAAGATTACCTCTGTCTTCAGTATCACACCCCAATCTCTATTACAGCCTGTTAGAGCAGCCACGATTCCTACACAGTTTGTCAGTAGTCTCCATTCCTGAGCTTCCTCTAGGGGCTCTTGAGTTAGAGCAAGTGGGCACACTCAGAAGCAAGTCCTACAAACGCAAAATTTGGATAAGAAAGAGAAATCTTCTTACCACTGCATGCTTCTTATTACACTGAACAAGGCATCAGTTGTTGGGGTTTCTTTTTAATGGGCTTAAAGCTCTTTACAGAAATATAGTTGCTATCTTAGAGATGCAAAGGAAGGTTTATAGGCTTCAAAATTTTCAAACAGGCATGAAAATATTCCCAAAATAGAAGGCAAAGTCTTTCTTCTTTTGTTTTTATCCCATGGACCTGACCTCTCCATAGTATTGGCTCTCTTGCTTTCATTATTAGGTCTTTCTTTATACTTCCTTCTTCAAACAAGTAAATGACAAATGTCTGAAATGTTTTCTGAAGGCTAGGCAGAATAACCCCGTTAATGCGGAGTGACTACTGACAGCTTCAGGAACTAACGGCATTGCATTTGATACACAAAATCATTTATTCTGAACATAGTACCTGTATCTCCCTTGTCGCCTTTTGAACCATCACGTCCATCACGACCAGGTATGCCATTGTGGCCAGGATTGCCGGGGATGCCAGGATACCCTTGGGTACAGAGGTCCTGTTTTTGTGTTTCGGCTGTGCTGACTACAATAGCCAGCAGTATAATCCAGCTTTTCATTCTTCAGACAGGTTATATGATTTTGGCTGAAAGAGTTAAGAAAGCAAAAGTTCATCTGCCTAAGTCTACCTTAGAAGGGGATGCAGGGTGGGAGAGGAAGGAAAAAAAGGAAATGCGTTTTCACCATGTCTATTGTTTTGTTTTATTTATAGGTCTCTATTTAGCATTAAGTACAGTCCTGGAGACTGCTGACTGCTATTTCAAATAATAATTTAATGGGAATATCAGCCGTAGCGTCATTATACATTTGAAGCATTAACTCAGCTTTACACAATTTAAAATATTCCTTAATTCCCTGTGATTTGGAGCATCGAGTTCTGTTTCATATTTTCTTACAAAGTATGACTTGTGGAACTAAGTGACGCTGCAAAGGGAAATGTTGCTGCAGGTAGATGGTGAGCAACCGAAAGTCACAAAAGCTCTGGGCAGCTTTAGAGCTACCCTTGATGTCCCCAGGCTCTGGCCGGCAAACAAGAAAACAGCAGCTCAGCGCATCCCACAGAGTTTCACGCCGTTCTATTTAAACCATGAGTGCATTGACAAAGCCCAGATTTCATGGATTTGGCTGAACTTAACCCAAATTTCAAAATCATAATAAAAAGGCAACTCGGGCAAAAGCAATCATCTCTCCCCCACCCCCCGCCCCGGCAATTACCGCAAGGAATGTACACTTGCAGCAGCTATATGCCGAAGAACTTCCAGGGACCTCTCTTACTCCAGCCAAAGCCATGAAACCCCAATGCCTGGCAAGTCTACGAGGAAGCGTGCTAATAATAATGTTGTCGCTGTCCTAAGCCCAAGCTGACAGTCAAAATTTCACGTCTTGGAGGGCAATTCAGGTAGAAGCAGCGATCCCGCGTTCATACACAAGGATTCATACAATGTCCTAGTTCCCTGAGCTGTAGGGAGGCATAGAGGCATTCTCCTTGTTCAGAAACCTCTTTGTAAACGCCTCTAGCCAGAACAGTGCCCAAAGAGGAGCTATTTGATGGCCCTTGTCACCTTTCAGAGCCATGCAGAAGCCTGTCTACATCTGCCAGCTTCCTCTTTCCTATTTCAAAGACTTCCTAGCAAATGGCACCTTATGCATTTGGAGTCTGTAAGGAAACCCCGCTTCTCTCTGATCTCCAGCCTTTTATCAGTGTTGGCCATTAATAACCCAGTATCTATCTAACAGCTTCTTAAGGGAAAAATAATGTAATTGAGCCAGTCAAACAGCTCATAACAAAGAAGCAGCAGAGGTCTTAATGCCCGCTTCTCCACCCACATGTCTCCCTCCAGCTACCCGTGACTGCACAGTTGTACCTCTCGTCTCCCAGGACCTGGCTCCGGTGCCACAGAAGGTGAGCTGGGGCAATTCAACCCCTAATTCAGCACAAAGCAACCACTTTTCCTCTTTTTTTTTCATTGGAGTTTGTCATCTACTGGGTTAATAAGTTGAATGACCTCAGAGAGGGTCAGAGCTGGAGCAGAGTGAGATGAGGGCAAAGACGTGAGGGACCAAGTAAGAGAGGTTTTTGGCAAAAACAAGTCTTTAGTCTGGTTCTCCCCCTTCATGTAACTATGCTACTTCAAGTCCAGCTTGTACTTACCCTTTCATTAGTGTGTCCCTCCTATAGAATGTCTTTTAATATAGGCCCATCAAAATACACTAATACTAAATTCTGGACACAACTGGTTTAAGTGAGCATAAGAACAATTAATGGGAAGAAATTAGACTGAGGAACAAAAATCAAATAGCAACAAAATTAATGCCCATTTTATTTGGAGTTAATATTCATAAGTGTCTAATGCACAGAAACTTGGGCTGTATAGGTTAAGTACTTATACAGGTGAAAGTGATAGAATGAGTAAATTTTACATAATTGGCTTTTGAATTGGTTCTTTCATTAATGAGAACTTCATACTAAGATCAGTATTCCTTTTGAAATATTAACAAGCATTGGCTAAAAAAATGGTGTCTTCTGTTTAATCTCTGCACCACCATTTCTCAGTCTTAGGAAACAATGCACACAAATACCATGGAGCGAGCGACTCGTATGTTCTCATTAAGAATAATTACACCCTCTTAGCAATATTCGATCTAAATATTCTTTTAACTTAATTTGTAGAGGAGGACCTTAATTTTGGGACAAGTTCCTTAATCTTTTTATTCTGTCTTCAGAAAAGTTCCCCATTTTACAACAGTTACTGGTAATGTGCTTTATAGTGCCTTTGCCAAAGGTGTACAGAGTGATGTTTGATCACCCACCAGCAAAATCCCACTTTGTCTGCTGCTGCTGGTTGGCACCAAAGAAAGCCGAAAATAGATTAAACATTTGCTGCTTCTGAGTTATACAAACATTTACTGCCTTGGTCAAAGGACTCCAGAGGAGCGCAAAGGGAAGAAGTGCTCTGTATGACGCTGCTAGGACATGATGCAGCCTACAGAGGAGTCTGTCAGCCCTTGCCCACTGACAGAAAACCCCATTCCCAGGTGTCTAAGGGACTTTTTCTTGCCTAAGGAACAGACAGTTTGGTCCCCATACATGCACTCCTCTCCACTAGCTGACAACATCAATACCATCATCATCATCGTCACCACCATCATCACATATATAGGATCTTTGGTCTTACGTCATTCACTTTGTACTCGCAGTGTTCTTGGGCATCTTTAACCAGCGTATAAAAGCTTCGTGTAAAGGAATGCACACTTCAAATACGTGCCTTGAGGACAAGTACTTGTTTGGTCACTAAATTCTCAAAGGCCAGTGATTTAATTTTGAGAGCTGTTCAATAATTAAAAGAGAGGTTTAAACCGGAATCTTCCTATTTATTCCAAAATTAAGCTGAAGTGCTCTGTACTTTGGCTTTTACCACTGTTACGTGAAAGAAAATTGTCAAAATGGATTAATAAGGCTTGGATTTGCCTGTTCCATTATACAAATAGATTACGCAAATGTTAGCCTTGGTTCGCTTGTAGGATGGAAGGCGTGCCTCATACCATTACTGTGCTGCAAAAACACGTAATAAAGTTAGTTTCTGTATCAAGCAATTTACAATGGAATTAGGGACAAAAAGACTATAGAAGTTAAAAATTACAATGATGTGAACGTGGCATTACAAATATTGGGTGATCACGGAAAAGAAGTAACGAGGTTGAATTAAAGTAAATAAATTGAATGACAAAAAGAGCTTGCCACGTGTAATTACCAAGCTCCCCCTCTAGCCATTCAAGCATCAGTCAAAGCCATTGTGTATTCCTGGTAACTAAATTCGAAGAAGCCATAACTTGATACTTAACCGTGCCGCCTTGAAACTACCAAAACTGCTGCTGTCTAAGGACCAGTGGAAGTCAAGCACAATCGTATTGTCAGCTCCTGACACGCTGGTCGTGAACGCTGAAGGCTAAACCCAGCAGTCACAGGAGTTAATGTGTTAGAGGCGGTGGCCTTACCTCACCCGTTGGTGCCGGTGACTGAACAGGCCCTGTCCGAGGGGTTCCCACACGCCAAAGGCACCACGCGTGGGGACTGCCTAGCAGACACGGTATCCGCAGCCCAGCGGAGCGATGCGTGGTTCTCACTACGGTCTTCACCACCACCCTGTGGTAATCAGAAAATATGGCAAGAGCTCTGGTGCCCTGGTCTGTACCTGGGATGTATCTATCTACTGTACTGAGTGAACTTCTGTAGCCAAATTAGCCTCGCTGCTGTGCCAATTGAGAAGAAATGAGAGCCACGGCAAACGGTCCCTTTCTCTTCACCCATCAGGCACCATCTGAAATTTTCTGCGGTTGCTTAGCCTCAGCCTCCTCTCACAGGTCAGAACTTTGAGTCATTAAAACCTAGCCCAGCCTGCCAGCTCCGCGCTGTGCCCTCAGTGACCTGTCCTGCTGTGCAGAAAACCCGGATTTATTGACAAACCTTCCTGGCTGCAGGGTGCTGGGAGAGCCGGGGGCTCGGGGGGACAGCGGGGGCTCCCGGGGACACGGCACCGGCAGCGGCACCGGCAGGGCCTCCCAGAGCACTGGCGTCCTTGCGCTGACCCAAAAGGGGCTGTGAATTTTACAGTGACAAGAGTCATGGTCCATCTCTCCCAATCCTGAGGTGAGAGTGACATAATTCATTAGCTACATCTACCTTGATGGACTCTGCAGTCACTGTGGTTTGGCCCTTTTTTAGCAGAGAACCAAGAGAACTGCCATGGGAATGGCCTTAAAGGCAAACATTACCGTCAGCAGCTTTCCAGTGTGCCTTGTCTCATCACAGAACAATGCCTTGGAAATAATTACACCGTGCCAAAAGTTCATCATTTGCTACTAAAAACCGTTGCATCTGAATGGCAGGAGATGCAGGGGTTTTTTAGATTGATTGCTGTGCTAATTACCTTTGTTAGGAGCTGAATATGGCAGTAACGACCATGAGATGGATGGTTAATAAAAGAAGTCATACCCAACCTTATTAGCAGAGCACCTTCCAGACACTTTTTCAGTCCTTCATGAGCTGGCGTCTCCAAAGCCTGGGGTATGCTCACCGGCAGAGGCCAAGGCTAACTGTGCCTGGCCGATCTGCCCTCGGACAGGTCACTTCAGTTATCCTTTGGCCCTTCTGCCCTCTTATTTCCTACGTGCCTGAAGCAAGGAGAAATTTGGCCTGTGCCTGGTTCTGCCAGCAAAGTCTCTCATGAGCACCTGGAGCTCCTCTTTCCCCCAGAAGCAGTTTCAGCTTTCCAAAAATCACTAAGAGAAACAGTCGATAAATCCTACATAATCTTGTGTTTCTCTTCTGAGTGAAACCCAGCCCCTGAGGGGCAGGGGCACTCCTTGCTCTGCCCACCTCTGCCCACCTCTGCCCTCTCAGCTTGGCCCTCCCGAACTTTGCCGACAGCAGGCTCCAGCGCCGCGGGCACCTCCCAAGCCTCGCTTCTCTGCAGAGCCGTTTGTCCGTCCTTGCTGATGGCCCGCTCTGAAAGCTTAAAATTTTAAAATGACTCGGGTAAAACCTGGCCCAGGTGTTGTTCCCCCCCCACGAAGATGGACAACAGAAACCTAAGCTGTAACACAAACAGGGAGGGTGTGATGGGTGTGGGTCACTTGTCTGGTGCGACCTGCTGTAGGTACCAGCAGAGACATTATATGGGGATGTCGTGGGGAGTCTATAAGCGGGGGGTGTGGGTGTAAATATGTATGTATACAAACACACACACATCTTCTTTAGAAACCAGAGCCTAAATACCTGATAGTGGCAGTACGTGAGTTCTCAGCCCTGGGTACTCACCTGGACAACCAGAAGTCAGTTCTGACTGCAGTGAACTAAACGTAACACAGACCTAAGATCAAAAAAACCCCTGTTGTGCTGACTGTTCATGCAGCTTTGACATGTTCTCACAATCAGACGTTCTCTAGCTAGTTAGAATAACTGAATTTTGAAAAATATTCAGAAATAGTAAATATTTGTGTTTTCCTTACAGGGTACATGATGTGCAGTTTTCCATTGCTGACTTTTTCATTTCTCCTTTGGTACTGTACTATAAGAAGGCCCGAATCCTTGTCTCTGTTACCCAGCACAGATCATCATGTACCCTCTAAAAAAAAACAAACCAAGCAATCAAAAATCCGAAGACAAGCGGTGCTATTTCTGCGCAAACTAAAAGCTCCACATGGCAGATCAGCTCTTCAAGAACTTAAAAGCTGATGGTATGGAACGATCTACAGGATTTAGCCCGACTGCCAAAGCATGAAATAAAATGCAGAAACAAGCTCACCATGGCCAGATGAATTGCAGGCCCCTTGGAAAGCCCGCTGAGCACAACGTCCCACTCCAGTGTTGGCTCACGGCACGTGTTTCGGTCATCCCATCATCTACCTCACCAAGCGCCCAGGCGGTGCCTTGGAGCACTCGGCACACATCCTGCCGCCGCAGCAGCGCCTGGGAAACTCTCAGCTTTGAGGAGAGAAGAGCTTGGATGTTGGAAGGAGGGGGAAAGAGCTGGCAAACCCAACTATTCTGCCAGCCTTTGAGTTTACCAAAGCATTTTTGATAGAAAGATTGCAGCGCCTGGGAAACTCTCAGCTTTGAGGAGAGAAGAGCTTGGATGTTGGAAGGAGGGGGAAAGAGCATTTTTGGCAGAAAGATTTCAGCAAAGTATGTTATTTTGTTAAAGCTAATGTGTCTCAGCAAAACGTAATATTTGCCGCAGCCCTGAGCGGGAAGGACACACGCACGCCTTTCAGATGTGGTCCCTGCCTCTGTCAGAGTAACAAGGAAGGAAAAACTTCCCTGGATCAGAGCAGGAACGTGAATCTCCAGCAGCATTGCCCATTGCTCCAAGAAGGGGGCAGGTAACCCATTTCACACGCACACTTACAGAACACGCCTTTTGGGTGAACCCTTTCAAAAGGTTTTGCTTTTGTCCAAAGAAAACAAAATGTAATCCTCCTTACCTGAACTACAGCACTTCAGTCACCAGCAGCTTTATTAATACAGAAGCTACGTTTGCCTTTACTTCCCAGGGGTACTGTGGGAGCTGTCTCCCAGGACAAGGCGAGGCACGGTGACGGCAGATGCATATGGCTGGGACCGTAACAAGGATGGCTTCTGCCTCAACGAGGAAGACTTTGGTCCCAGAATCAGGTTTAGTAGCTGTTAAAATGAACTTGTGCTGGGAAGTACTGTTGCTGTTACTGGAAAACCAAGAGAGGAGGGTGTGACCTTTTTTGCTTTAAAATAAATATGACAGTTGATACATTTCTGCATCACAGAGGATATTTTGTAGACAATTTAAGAAAACCACAACAACTTTAAAACTGCACAATGAAGTTTTATAAGACACAGCTGAGGAACCTCAGCTTTGTACATTATTTAATTGAAACATTTACAATAAGAAGAAAATAATGGGAATGTAAGTTTGTACTTATTTCCAGAAAATAGATTCATTTGACAAACAATGTTGCAAGGGTAAATAAACCTTGTAATGCAATTCCTTCACGACAAATGCTACTGCAGTCCTATACATCGTACTTCAGCCGTCAACAGCCAATTCCTCTGCTCTGTAGCCAGGACGCTTCATTTACAACGTGTGTAACAGCACACAGATGGCAAGATGCACAAAGCAATGTACGTGAGATAAAATGTTACAAAACACCTGTCAAAACAAAATATATATGCAAGTCAACCCTAGTATTTACAACAAACAGTTTTAAATTAGAAATCGTTCAGAAGGCATCTCCTACATACAAATGCTGCGCATACAGAAAAAAAGCAGAAAGGCAGTCAAAGAAAGGGTACTGTGTTAGTTATGGCTAAAGACCTTTGGCTCCAAAACTCTGTTGTAATTATTTCCAAAAGACAACTAAACGGTGGAACATTTGAGTAGTCTGTCTTTGAACTCCGTTATTACACTGACCACTAAAACTCAATGTGAAATTTAGCATGGCATGAGCCACTTGTAAAACAATCTTATTATTTTATACATCAAATGCTCTGAGTTAGATGCAATTATGGTTTGGCATTTTCCTAACCCAGCGGGAACACATTTGAGGACAATTATATTTTACTGCATCTCATGCATAAAGTCTGAGGTTATCTGCTCAGCAGGCCATGGGGAAGGCTCTGGCTGTGCTTTAGCTAAACGAGGCACAAACGTGCGTAGTAGTTACCCTAGAAGTTTTTACAGTAACTTAAAGCATGCAAAAGCGAGAGGAAAAGAACGGATGTTGCCATCACACCTTTCTGATCATACATCAGTTTTGTCATCAAAAGGAGAATCAGGGCAAGAGTTGCTAGAATACAGACTTCTACATTTCAGCTGCAACTCTTTTTCCCACAGACTCTAAAGTCAGGCTGAATCCCAAGTAAATATTTGTCTTAATTGTTGGATAATGTAGTTGTGTGTTTTCATTTAACTATAATTTCTTTAAAAGATTATGGTGTGGCCTTAATTCGGCCTGTCTTGTTACATTTTCTCTTAATCTGTTGCAAGGTTAGCTTGCAAAGACAGACACAGAGAATAATATAAAACAACCATGTCTATATGCAGGGTACTCTATATAAAACTGTCCTGAGTAATCAGCACCATGAAACGTTCGCTTTTCCTCTCCCTGAAATTCACTTCTTGAGAAAAAACCTGCTGCATCCAAAACGATATGCAAAGATTTCTGTTCATTTTTAGGGCTAAGGCACCAGCACTACTACACGGGAAGAGCCTTCATGAGCACTGACATGTCAGAAGATACATCCCAAAACGTTTTTTTTCCAGCACTCCACAAAACCGAGCCCTGGAGGGAAGCAGGTTTTAGCAAAGACACATAGGTAAGTATGCGTGGATCTCATCACGTCTTCAGGTCCAGCTGCGAAAGCTTCTGGGTGAGCACTGCAATCCCACTTCAGACATTTTCTTTTGCGTCTCGCCCAAGTCTTTCAAAACATGATGACGAAAAGCATCATCTCCACTTCCACAGTACATGCATGACTTTGGCTTGCAGGCCTGAAGGTGCAAGTACCCACAAAAATGGGTTTGTAAGAAACACAGGGGGGTTACTCATTTAAGGGGAAGGGCATGCATCCGTGCCTGCATTTGGAAGTCTGCTCCTTGTGCTTAAATCAAGCATTTAGAATTATCTTTTTAAAAAATCTGAACAGAAATGGCTTGTTTTAAACATCAAAAGAAAAATACAACCCACCCAGCCTTTTTCATTAACTTTCCCATCCACTTTCTTTGAGCTGGATCATTGAAGATGTCAGCGCGTATTTCCAGTTCTTCGCTGTTTCAGGTCATCTTCCATAGCGATGGGAAAGCACAAGCAATGCAGTTCACGGCGCAGTGAACAGTTTGGCGGAGCATCACCAGACTCTGCATTACTGCTGAGCTATATACACAAGGCATTTGAAATGTACAGTTGTCAAAAGATGTCATTTAAAATCAAAACCACAAACCTGGGCTTTGCAGAAGTTCCCACAAAGTTATCAAATCACAAAATCTAGCGACTAGTGGGCTTCACAACACTGACGAGAAATAAAAATACAGAGGTAACAATAGCAGTAGGAACAAATAGGTGTTTAAAGTAAGGCTTTTTTTTACATTGTTGTTAAGATGCCTGGCCTCTAGCCCCTTGCTTGCTCTTCATATATTCCAAATTCACGACAAAGCTGATTGTGTCCATTGTTGAAGAACACCCTTGGATCTATCCTTATCATCAGATAATGCCCCTAATCAGCAGCACAGGATAAAGTACTGTAAAGACATTCATAGCAAATCAGTTCTGAAACGTATGGAGTCTTTCTTTCCTTTATTACCAGCAGTCCTGCCATCCATAAGGAGAGCCATCAAGCAGAAATGATCAGTGCTGCAAATACCAAGATCCTGTCTCTTCCTGTTGGCTTTTAAAAAGTTATTCTCCCAAATCAACTTCATGTCCTAGGCAAACCGCAGCAATGCAAATTGCGGACTGCGTATGCTGGCCAGAGCTGACCTTAATCCAGACAGGTTCTTCCCCTTCCAATACAGACCGACGACTCTGCGACAACAATCCACCTCCGGTCCACGCAATTTCTCTGTCCCTTCCACTAAGGTTTTCTCCTTCTTTCTGAAGAAACAATTGGTCAAAACCCATTGTCAACTGACTGCATAAAAAGCAGGGATCCAGACCGCTTTAATCTATTTACATGACCATTCATCCATGTTCTAAGTCGAGCTATATGAATATAAAGTGTGAGAACGACATGACACAGCCAGCACTCAGTCCGTACTGTCTCAACTCTGACTTTGTACATTCACATTATCTCTGTTAGAAAAGAGAAAAATACTTTTCACACACGAGAAACAAGCACATTGGAAATATAAAGAAGCGTCTCCCAGGCAAAGAAGTGCGCAAAAAGAAATATAAAAGCTCTGTACTGAAGAGCATACATGCATGCAGTATATTGCTGTGACTGAGAGTAAGTAATCTGAGATGCCCTGGGCTCCTCTTGTTTCCACTTGTATGCAATAAATGCACATAACTTTATAGTCCATTTCACACTCTGTTTGTGTTTCTATATCACAGAATAAAATTTCCCTGTTCCAATCTGGAATACGGTAAGGCCTTGCGGGACGTTCTCCTGCCATTTGGCAATTTAATAGAAAAAGACAGGAAGGATCAGGGTCCACTAAATTCTGCAACAGCTGCTTAATCTCATGGGATGTCTCCACCTGATTTTAATGGGCAGTCTCTGCTCAGAGCTCCAAAAGGAAGGAGAAAACTCTCCTAAGCTTCCTTGCTGATACACCCCTAAGGAAAAATTCCTCCCTATCCGAAATTTGGCCATCAATATAAGGTTAAGAAAAATGAAATGTTACAATGACCTGCATGATTTCATTGCTACTTCAAGATAACTAAGAAACAGAGATCAAATACTGCTGCTTCAGAGTAACAGCAAGTGGTCCTTGTCTGAAGGGAGACTGCTCTTCATCAGCAATGCTGACGCATGGCAACACTGGCTTCAGAGCAGTCTTGAGGAACTTCATTCTTCTTCTAGACAAACGTGGTATTTCTGGCTCAAGGGAGCCCAAGGTTTTCCCTCCAAACCTGGAGATTCACTGAGCTGAAATAAGCTTAACCGTGTCTCCAAGGTCCTGCTCTGGAGTTAGTCTCCCTCCGTGCCGATGTCCTCCCCAGGTCCTTGGCCCCTCACTTTTTAAAGGGGGTGAGTTTGTTGAAGGTATGCCAGAAGAGGGATGGCTTCCGCTTGGGTTCTGCCAGGGCAAAAACCTGCTGCTGCGGGATGCTGGTAGGCACAGTGATGTGGCGCTGATGAATGGGATGCAGGCTTTGGTGCGGAGGAGGCACGGGACACCCGTTATAGCTTACGCCTGCAAAAGGAACAGTTTAAGAAAGCATGTGAGTCAGCTGGCGGAGCAACCAGCGCCGGGAAAAGTTAATCCCAGGACCGTGGGACAAATTCAACGCTCAATAAAGCCAGTATTAATTTTGCAACGATTTTGAATGGAAGCACTATTAAAGGCTACCTTTTCTGACGTTAGACTTTTTAATTGCTGCGTTGATTTGGCTTAAGAATAGAATAATACCACTAAAACCAACGTTACAGAATTACCAAAATTAAGTAGCAGTTTCACATAGCCTGGCTACATTGTTTGCACAAGCAAATCCTGATATTCCAAAGGAATGACTTAACAGCATAGATACTCGTGTTTTAGTCAACTGTCAGAGTAAGGCTGGGTACAATATCGCTACCAACAAAAATGTTATTTCTTCAGGTTGGAAAATATTTTTCCAGGCCAATGTTCTCAGATTTTGACCTTTGTGCATTCTGAACAGAATCTCCTGATCACAATTTTCAGCCACTCCCCTGAAAATCTGCACAGGTTTTATAGGTATCCAGTGATTGATAAAAAGAAAAATGCTTTAATAATATTAATCCCAGGGAGCAGAGGACTGCCTAACATCAACTCCTTCACTCCTAAATTCAGACTTAATCTGGTCCCACTTTCTCAATTTATTCTCTCAACACCCTAGAGATTTACCCAAATTTGACTTTAAGATGGAAAAGGACAAAAATGACAACAAATTTTCTGAGAGAGAGAAGGAATAAAAAAGCTGCTTCCAGAGAAGCACGTTTCTAGTCCATCCTTCCTTCCAGGACAGAAGGAAGCCATTTTGAGTGCAGCAACATACAGCAGCACATGGCTTACAAAAAGAACTTTAGAATATTTTAAACAAAGCACAGAATTGCTAAAGAAGGACAAGCAGTTTGAGTAAAAGCAAAGGAAGGAGTCAGTGACCCTCACTTCTACTTTAATCTCTGCATGCACTTTCTTACATCCTTAAATAAACCGCTTGCCTTATCTCTTGAGTTTCTTCTCTAATAGAGAGAATACCGACTTGCCTGCCTGAGGGAGGCTGGGGAGCTGATTTAATAGACAGTTTACAAAGGCATTGGAGTTCGATACTAAAATACAGGTGAATGGAAATTATTTGAACTCCATGTAAACCAGGAAAAATTTTTAAAAGACTGAAGAACTCAACGACAGCCAGATTGTGGTATTTCCTACCATAGAGAACACTGGAACACAGTAAGGATGTAAAGCAATTCTGAACACCCACCTTTAATTTTTCCATGCCTTGACTTACGGGCATTCTGCATGGCTTGCTTCTTCTGGTTTTCGGAGATTTCCATTCCTATGTCAAAGGGTAAATTAGGGCACTGGTATAAAAACACTGTATCTAATACTTGATTACATTAAAGTAAAACAAATAAATAAACTATATTTTAAACAACTTTTAGTAAAACTTTATAGTAATATGCCTGAAGTTTTTAGAAGTATGTTTTACTTTGTCATATAAATTTAAAGACAGTTGTTCACTGGAGTAACAACAGGAACATTACTTTGCCTGCAGATGACTGGGAAAAGCTGCTTTCCAGTTCCTGCAAATGGCAATCACTGGGGAACTAACCACACAAAAAGTTCCTTTCATAGATAAGTCCAGATAACAAGAGATTAAAAAAAAAGTGCAAATTAACACTTCTGAAAGCTACAAGCCACCAAGTAATAGATCACAAATGCAGAATCTGTTTCTTTCTTCACTCGCTCTGAGCGAACTGGGGGTGACCAAGCGAAGTCACTGGCCTTGCAGCAGGACCACTTTGGGTCTCCTTCCCTCCCCTCGGAGGAGAGAGTGGCACAGAACCTGCCAGACCCCAAGGCAGGCTGTGACGTGGTTGGGGCTGGGTCCCCCCCTCCGGCTCCTCGTGTACTTGTCTGCATACCTGCATGACTTACGTGATGCTATGGCAGGTGGGTAACCCTATGCTATTTACCACCATGTGACAGGTGTGTGGCTGATCTGTGCTGAGGACAGAGGTGCCAGGCATCTGCTCTGGTGACTTTAAGGGACTAAAGGTGACTCTAAGCGACTGGTGTCGCCCGGACCGGAGCCCACGCACAGGCACGCCGGTTTCCTCTCCCTGTGTCGGAGACAGCTGAGATCCGTGGATACGTGACGTTTGCCCAAGGAGACAACGTGGTGCACATGCGGCCACTCATTTCACTCGTCTGCACGTAAAGAGCACGGCAGTTGTGATTCAAAGCCAGAATGAGGCGTCTGCTTTGGTTCCATTTTGCATCTTCCCACACTTCTCTACACTTTTAAAATTCCCTTTACTTTTTTAGCCTGAACTTCTGAAGAAGTTATTACAAATCAGCCTATTAACTTACAATAGAACAGCAGTTAGCCATAATTTTGGGGTAGCAGAAGTTTATTTTATTCTGCAGGGTTTTTTTCCTTTATAGAAACAAGGGAACAAATGAAAAAAAATATGAAAGCTATTTCATCAACAGAGATCAGACCACTTTCTTAGGATTGCTCTTAGTGGTTTGGAGAAGGATTCTCTGGCTGTGGCCTCCTCTTCCCATATATTCATAAAAGCTAAGAAAAGCTAGATATGGTTTGAGAGACAGTGACTCGCACCAAAGTGTCTTTGAAAAGAGAAGCAAAATGCCATTTGCAGTTCTGAATTGGAAGAGTATATATTTGTTCTGAGTGGTTAGATTAGAGGCTTTGTGTGAAGTCCAGCAAGATAGCTTACAAAATCAACAAGATAAATTTAAACCTGAGGTTGAGAATACTGGCGCCTTTCCACTGGTTTTGGCTAGAGGAATTGTTTAATTATGCCAAAAAAATGAAATTTTAGAAAAGAAGCAGTCTTCTGGGTAATGGTGAAAGCATCCAAGGCACTGTGACTCACAAGACCAGATGGACACGAGCTATCACCACTCAACTGTCTTTCCTCTGGTTCACGATACCTGTGCCAAAACAGGTTCGTCGGAATAATGAGTTGTGACATTTGAAAAGCAAGTTTCCAGAAGGCTGGACGTTACCTGGGCAGAAAAGACCGCGTGTGCCTATGTGCCATTATCAGAAATACCATTTCTCGTTACACTGAACTTTTCGTCAGTACATGGCACAGAGCCTGAAGAGCAGCGGGCACGATGGACCCTCTCGTGCAATCCTCATGCTCAGCGCCACGGGAGTTTGTGACCCAGCCCTAAAGAAGGGTTACTGCTGTCATGACAAATCTCATCGTTATCACTGCCACTGCCACCACTACTGAATGGTTACCCTTCTGAATAGCATACGGTGACTTTCATGAGGTTCTGGTAGAATAAATAATGACATTTAGGGCTGTAGCTGTGACACCTTTGCGGTTTCCTCATGCTTGGGGATTTCTGCAGCAGTCTCACTATGAAGGAACGGTAACATCCCACTGCCTGCACAAGATAGACCTGCTGCTGCCCTGGCCAGTGCTAGCATGAGCCTCAGAAGCATCCTGACATACAGCATTCAGCCCACTCAACATACCCTCCTGGTGCTCCATAAAGCAACCATCGCAGGAGGAGGTCTAGATACAGATTTGAAGAGCTCAAGTATACTCCTTAAAAAGGATGGGAATGGAAAATGTTCATGTTTTGTCTTCTTTTGCTCACTCCTGCTCAAAGAAGTGCAGGAGCTGTGTTATTCCATATCGTCCTTCCATATGACTGTACTACTGGTCTCGCCATATGCTGGAGTGGAGGCTTTCTGTAACTTTGTTTTAAGAGGGATTGTTTGGACACTCATCATCAGATCCTCTGCAATGGTTTATTACTTTCCGATCACCTTCACCCTTTTGCAATACCCACTTTATTGCAGAGTTCTGTTGAGGTGAATGAGGAAAGGCAGCCATCACTTCTCCTCGTGAGCCCAAGGTGCCTGAACAAGCTCTACACAGAGCAGCTCGCCAAAGCCATCAGTGTTGTGCCCAAGAGGATCATAACGTCACACCGTGATGTTCAGCCCAGAGAAGAGTTGGTTTTGAAAAGTTCAGGAAGTTTGAGGAAAGTTCAGCTGTGGCTGCTTCACTGTTTACTCTAGACTCAGGGCGATGGGGTTAATTGCAACAGTTGGTGCAATGGGGAAGGGTTAAAACTGGGTTTAGAGTACGAACTGGTAAACTTCAAAGTATTTTCTTCAGCTTACGGACTATCTACAATACATATGGAGGAGGTCTTATTTTTGTCATATTTACAACAGTATCCAACAAGAGAAAGCCACTAAGATCAAAAGGTTTACATTTGTAATCTAAGAGTTAGATTAGCCTGTCCTCCTGTTCTTCTGACTGAGTGTTTTAAGTGAACGTGGAATATGAGGTTTGGCATCGTGTTTAAATTTTACCAGTGTCTGAGTTATATCATCCACTTCACTGCACTTCCAGTTTTAACCTGCTGTCATCCAAAGCCTAAGCCTGAAGAGCATTATAAAAAGAAATTCTCATGCAGTCAACGCACAGAGATGCACTAATATTTTCATTACTTCTTTAGGAATATTAAAAAGAGCTTTATTTTTCTTATTAATTTTGCTGTCTTGTTTGTGTATGTTTTGCCAATGAAATTTTGCTGGAGCTTTTATCACTGTTCTTAAAGGAAGCATGAAACTATGCAAAAAAAAATATTTAAATAACCTAAATGTACATTCACACAGAAGACACTGTCCTTAGAGTGTCCCACAGGCTGCGGGTCTGGAGCCGATCCTAGGATTTGCTGCCTCTTCCCCTGCTCGCTCAAGGCGAGGCTTCATTTCTCTGTAACCTGCCCAGAGGTGCCAGCGTTGGCTCTGTAGCTAAAGACACCACGCAACTGCACGGGACAGGTCTCAGGGACACAGGAGGTGCCATTATATGACACGGACAGTATAAATCTACAGTTACTGCTGCCTAGCTTGATAATAAAGTGTCCTTTACAGACAGACGTTTTGGGCCAATGATTCATACAAAAGTGCTAGGATTGTGGATGGATTTTTATTATTGACTGGTCTTTGTGAATTGCATCTTGTTATATCTCGTATCTCATTCTGCTCCGTCATGCAGCAGAATCCCACGTGACAGGGATGTCGTAGCTAGCTGCCCCAGACCTTTGGCCCACAGTGACAAGGCAAACGCACCTGAACAGGCTTCGCTTGCACAGCTAAAGGTCATGTCGGGTAAGAACGAGACAGCAGTCCCAGAAGGCAGAGTGCATGTCTGCACAAAGCATCAAGAAGTGTAAAAGCAAAAACATCCGCCTTTGTTTTCACCACCTTTTAGAGAGGAAATCCTTCCACTCACCCATTTCCTTGTCTTCCCGAACTCTCCTCCGCTCACTTGCGCACGCCTCCATCCATCTCTTTTTATCCTCCTGTTTTTTTGCACAGAACAAATGAATCTCTTCTGTCGCTCTGTTTATTATCTTAAAAGCATTCTTGACATTAATGTTAAAGTCTTTGTCTCTGCCATCCTCAGTGTCCACAATCTCCATCTCGTCCATGTCAATACGATCCTTATAATACAAGATGTCCCTTCTCAGTAAGTCCTTCTTACAGAACACAAGCTGATGGTCAAACAGGAAGAAAGTCCTCTGCTGGCTTTTGCCTTGCTTCGATATTTTGGTCAGTTCTCCTGAGTGGATCAGTTCTGAGCTCCTGGCTAACACATCTGGTCCCTAAGAAGAGAGAGAGGGGGGCGGGCGAGAGAGTAAGTAAATAATATTTTTAGATCTTACTCTGTGCCTAACCAGTCTCATTGTATAATCAGGTCTTAAGTGCATCCGCTTTTCTTCTATTTTTATTATTAGATTTGAAAAAGTCGTAGAATGTAGATAATCTCATACGGGCAAATGCAATGAATGTGGTTCTGCTCTACTTTTGTTTCTGCATAAATCAGGAGGAAACTCATTAAAGTCAGTGAAGCAGGCTCAAGTTCTGACAGAACTACCAAAAATCCAAAGGAGATTCAGTAGGTCTAGCATTTTTTAAAAATCCATGTTGTCATGTTAATCCAGTGTCATCTCAAAGACAAGTGTCCATGTTAATACATGCTGCTCTTCCTGATTTATAAACAAGGTAATCAGTAACAGAATCACTGCAAATGAAGCAACTGGACTTTTAACTGAGCAATGACCAGTTGAAGAGCAGACACCATAAACAACCTGCTAGGCAGAAGAGCATGTCCTGTGGAGGACACGAAGTACCGTACACAGTACCTTTGCTCAGGAAAGGGACAGGCTGACACTTACCTCCCAGTCTACGATAGAGACTTGCCAACGTGCAATCTTGTCTATGCTTTCTAGTCTGCGTTTTCGCTCATTGATCAGGCACGCTACGTTCTTCATAGCCTCATATGCAGCTTTTATGTTGTTATAATCACTGTGAAAAGCAGGCACGTTTCAAAGATCACTTATGCAATGGATATGATGCAATCCCAAACTCTGACACAGTGCTTGAAGTATTAGCCTGCCATTACCCATGTATCCCTCTACTCAAGGTACTTAAATAAGAGAAACCCAGTTCTCAGCTATCCTGACCCTCACATGGTAGTCTGTACAATTCAGGCTTTGCCCACGAACAAACTACGGAACTGGTGGAAGGAGGCAGAGGAGGTAGATTAATGAACTGCAATACTGTCCCTACTGAAAACAATGGTAGAACTCCCACTGACCTCAGCGATACCTACGTTTCACCAAAGGAATTTGTTTTTAAGCAAGATTTTATTGGGAAGGGAATTCCTTTAATTGCATTTAACAACTGTATTTTCTCCTTGTTCCCAATGGCTGGGTCAATGAATGCCAACGGAGAACGCTATGTGGGCAGAAAAAATACTGAAAGCAGCCTCAAACAGAGTGAGCAAGGGACCCAAGAACACGGGCATCGAAGAGAGGAATTAAAGGAGACAATGCTGACAAAGTGGCCTGTTTTCATGGAACAAGTGTGTGAGAGCCAAGACGGTCACCTTCCCCTGCCTGCTCCAGGTCAAACGCAAGCCTCCTGTCCCCCTTCCATTGCTCTGCTCCCCTCCCTCTTTCCCTGAGCTCCCCACATGCTTACGAATCTCCCCGGCCTGGAGGCAGGTTTTTGTTCCCCTTTGAATAGCATCCATCCCTCCTTCGCCTTCCTCAAATGGAGTCTCTGAGAAGAGACGTATTTCTTGCCTTAGAGTCCCAGCAGAGCAGCTGCCTTCCCTCCTTTATCTTGCAGAAAAGGGAGCCAGAGGTAGAAAACAGCACGAGCCAGAAATAAATCCTGCAAAGGGGTTAGCCTTGCTGTCCTTTTTATCTGCTCCTGTCTCAGTTCCTACTTTCATCAGCTCCTGATGGATGCGCTTCCCTGCTAAATCTGCACGTTAGCACTATTCTCCTCTCTCTATTTATATCCATGGAAACTCTTTTCTGTCACGCTGTATACAAAAAGTGAGATTAACAGTAACCCCGCTATCGTCAGGGAGATGTCCCACAGGGTGACTGCCCCACAGCCACGCTGCTACTCTTGCCCTTCCTTATCTCGGTTCCTTCTTTCTCTGTTGGCGTGGACGTTATTCCACACTTGCTGCATAACCCGTGGCCTTCACCGCAGGCTGCGCAATCGGATCGTCAAACTTTTTATGGAAACAAACCAAAAAGCTACCAAAACCCCCAGCGGGTAGGAGCCTTCCCAAGGCTCCGTGTGGGT
>NW_009592930.1:820-7922 GCF_000690535.1 Cariama cristata | reverse complement strand
GGCCTGCCTGCTGGCGAGCACGGCTGTGCACCGGGTGCCTGCCTGTGCTTGCCGGCATCTCCGGGTGCTCTGCCACAGAAGAGAAAGCGGGTGCTATGGGTGGAAGGTGGCAAGACCTTGCTGTCACTTCATCTGCAGGTTTAACAGCTCACAGAATCATCTTTCTAAACTTCGTAGCAGTGAAAGAGATACCTGTGTCAGTAATTGTTTTTGCAGGGCTTCCCAGGTAGCCACAGAACTGAAGGGAGGCATTTCACACCTGAATGTCAGTACTTCACATCCCCTATACTTGCCCCTGGCAAAAATCCCCTGGTCTCCAAGGGGAGTTCTCTCAAGGTTAAAGAAGTGAAGACTTTGGCCAAGGAAGCATTGCCTCAGGCTGCATTTAGACTTTAAGCACAGGGGTCACAACGGAACATTTTTCTTGCAGTTGTACAAGATAAAAAGGCAGGCATTTAAAGATCAAATCTTTAGTTAAAGATTTAATCAGCTCAGGGGGTTACTAGAAAGGCTAATAACCTGCAACTTCAATTCTTATTTATCCCAGCTGAAAATCTAATATCTGGACTTTATTGCAAACAAAGGCAATATCTATTACTAAGAAGTTTCTAAAAAACATTTCCTTCAAACTTGCTCAGATTGTGCTTTTTTCTAAGGCCCTCTTCTTGTGTCCACAACATTTATGCAGCTTTCCCCTTTCTTCTGTGGATTTCCTTCTCCTTCATTTCTTTGACACATTGGCTTTTTTTCACTCTGATTTACATCCCTCTCCCTGCATCCCATCTCAGCACCTTCCTTGTCTCTTTCTCCCTCTCTCACTCCTCATTCGGCCTTCCATCCTGTCAGTCCCCTGTGCTGCATTTTCAGATACTGTTTTTGTTAATATTGGTGATGGTTCCAAGATGCCCATTTAGCCTATAGTCTCAATGGGAGTTTTGTTCCTGATCATAAAAGCCTCAGTGCTGAGTCACCCAGACAGCTTCAGTAATTAGGTGTTATTACTATTGTAAGATTTGGTTTTTTTCATTCTCTCACCTGTGCTCCTGGGTGGTGTATTTGAGCAACTCTGCAAGCTGCAGAGGGTATTTGCAGATTTTCTGAACGGGCGTGAGAAGAAAACCGTCAATAGCAATGTCAATCATCTGCTGAAGCAAGCGACAGGCCTCAAAGAAGTGACGGTATTTGCCCTGTTTCATTAGTTTGGAAAGTTCAATGCAGGCACTGGGATGATTGTTACAATACTCTGAATAAATAGCAAAGCCTTCTTGCTATTAAAAAAAAAAAAAGTCAAAGATTTAACTAAAGTATTTGTCTATCAAGGAGGAAAGATATTTTTGTAACATCTATTATATCTAATTAGATTAATAAAGCCATTTCCTATACTGTTTCTAGGCTGATCAGACTTGAAACTATGCAGAAATCTACTTTGTAACTGTCAAAACTATGTATCTTCTTTGTCAGAACACAGAAAAAGAGGCCCCCATTCAGTCAGGGTAATCAAACCCACTTTAAGAGGTATTTTTCTTTGTGGGAGACAGCTATACGCTTAGCAAGTGTTTATCACGAACTCACAGCCTCTTTCCCCACCACCTTCTTTCCTTACTTTCTTTAGGAAGTTTTGGCATGCCCAATATGAGATCACTGCAAATAGTCCAGCTCATCTGTGATCATTACAGTTTTGAAAAAGGAAACTTAAAATTGTGTACAAAGTTACATGCTTGCTAAAGATGAGAAGAAATCTAAAACATTTAAATAACTCTATAATTATATATTATTTTACATCCTAAAATGCTATCTATACACAGTTTAGTGTTTGATAAGCACTTGTTACTAAAATCCCCTCCTAACATGGTAACTTAGCATTTTCTTATCATATTTTGTTAATTTCATAAATAAAATCGACTTTTGCAACATACATGTTGAAGAAAACATGACCCTATTTCACTTAGATGAGGTTCCTCTTTATTGTACTGTTTCTCAAGATCCTTCAGAAACTTCCTTTGGAACTTGTAAATATCTTCAATATTTCCAAAAATGGTGCTTAACTGAGCTGCGGTGAACATTCCTGTATGTTTGCGACACTGCCGAATATAACCCTGGAAATGAAATAAAAACGCACTCTTTAGTTTGAAGATGCAAACGCAGGTTCTACCCTGAACAAGCCCACCTGAGCTGGCAAAACCCCTGTGATCTACGGGCAGGTGAGCGGTTTCCCAGCCACACACCCACACAGACAGACGGACGTGCAATTTCAGATTTGCACCTGAAGTGTTTACACATTGATTCTGGCACTCCAGCACCGTAAATGAATCAGGGACCCGGCAACCTGCAGAGTGCCTTAAGCCCAGCCGCATCTCCTTGTCAGGCCAGGCTGGAGGTGAGCCCGGTGTCAGGCCCCATGCATCTGCTGCTGCAGCTGCCGGGCTTTGTCGCAGCAGTTTCTCTGTGCTCCAACAGTTCTTCTCTATGCAGAGGAGAACAAATCCTACAACAATTAATATAAAGACGATTTCTGTCAGGGCTAAAGTACTGGTTCCTTACCCAGCAGGTAAGTAGGGTACAGTCTAAGCCAGAGAAGCAAAATGAAGAACTCACTATAACGCATTCAGAGTGCAGCTGTTTGGTAAAGTCCATGTGGTATTGGCAGGAGGTAATAGTCTTGGCAAGACTGCACATAGAAATACAATCGCTTTTCCAGGTTTTTTTCTCTTTACTTGTAAGAACATCGCAGGGGTCCAGGTCACTTTATCCAGTGTTACGTAGACACACAACTGAATCCTGCAGTTTTAAAACACCCTCAGAGCAAATTCTGCTGCCATCAGTGACCGCCGTCAGATCGCACGGGCATTCGCAGCGTGAGAAGTACGGGTTCCACCGGGCCCACTGGGGCTGGCAGGGGCAGGGGGAGCTGCCGGCACACCCTCGGGTACCCGCTCCACGGAGCTGAGGGTGGCGAGGAGGACGCAGTGCAGGGGCTGAATACACAGGCACAGCTGCTGAGCTCACCTCTCCTGCCAGCTACAGCACCCGAGTGTGAAGGTTAACTGCCACGACAGGGGTTATCTGCCAGGCTCCTCCGCTTGGCTGCTTCGGGCAGGTTTCCCCCAAACCGCTTTGGGAGCAGACAGCTGTAAAAAGCCTGCAATTGCTCCGGTGAGGTCTACCAGGAAGCAACCCTGAATATTGCTGGCACTGTTACGAATACTCCTGCCTCCCCCACAGCCATCTGCTCTGACAGCTGTGCAGTGGCTATGCTGCAAGCCAGCTACCACATTTACTACTGTTAGGAGGGTTACTCCGACAAGGAAAACTAATTCCTGTGCAGCCCTTGTAATAGGGACTGCAGACACTTCTTGAATGTAAAATGTTTTTCTGGGTATACTCCAGCTTCACGATGCTGACTGCACCAGCCCTAGTGAATCATTCCAGGGCAGAGCCTGCGAATTTGCACTCCTACCTGCAGTAGCTTTCCCGGGTTAGTCTCACTGGAGCGTATTTTCAGCCTTATGTCCCGCCTGCAGCACCCTACAGATTTGCTCGGAGGAAAGCAGACCATCTCTACCCCACATGTTGAACAGGGAGCATCACCTCTCTACTTGGAAAACATGTGTTTGCTCTCTTGTACTAAACTCAGACGCACGTCAGATTTTTAAAAAGGGGTATAGAATATATGTATTAGAGAAAATTAATTATTAATATCCATCTAAGAATTAATAGGTCAGTAAAATATGAAAGTCATGTCCTAGAACTCAACTAATCGTGTCAGTGACACAGCTGCGTGTACAAATTCCTCTCTGGTCTTTTAGACACACAGTCAAGCTTACTAGCTTAAGTAAATAGTGAGTCTAAATGACAAAACTTACATTTAATGTTTTAAAATTAGCAATGTATTTTTGTCTTTTTGTTTTCCTTTTTTTCCTTCTTCAAAACACTGCTGTCTTGTCTACTTTGCTGTCCATGAAAGAATCTAATGATGAGTGGTGGACTAAAGGATGACAACACGGCAAATACAGAGAGAGACCTAGCAAACTAAGGGCACAAAGAATAGTTTGGTAGGTTGCTTAGCACCCTTCCAGATGCTAACCACAAATACGAGTCAAACACAGGTCAAATGCGTTACAATCTGCATCAGAAGAGGCAAACTTCAGTTGAAAAGTATTAAGAAGCTTCTTGTCCAAGTGTGGGCCTCCAGCAAAATTTGAACAAAAAGAAAAAAAAAACCCCACATTTTATGGTTCAAACAAGCAAGGTAGTTCTAAAACACCTTTAAAGACTTCTTCATGGCTTCTAAGCATCCAGCAAAAGTCTCTTTGTTGGAGAAAACAAAAAAAAACTCACCCAGCAAACACTGTCTTTGCAAGTTACTTTCAAAAACTTTTGTCCTTGAACTGTAATTAATTTTATTAAAAAGTTACTGAAAGTTTTCTATCTAAACCAAGTGGTAAAAAGTTCTAAATAAACTGGACTTCCTTCTCTCATTACTATGGAAATAGCGGTCAGATCAGCAAAGTGCTTTTTCCATGTCAAAAGTGGAATGATTTTTTTTTTAAAAAAGGAAGCAGTGCCCTGTGGCAGTCGGCAGAGAGGAAAGCCGTTAAGAGGACACAAGAAGGGTCTGACTGACAGCCTCAGAAGTGCAATTGGGAATATTTTGATACGAGAAACCGCTCGGGTTCTCAACTTACGTGGGATGTTTTGTTCACATTAGGTCAGCAGAATGCTCTCAGGTTAAAGCACATACCTCACAGATGTCCTTGAGATGCTTGATATAGACTCGTTCTGTGTTCATGATTTCCTGTATAACGTTGGTTCTCATCTGATCCTTGTTTTCAGCTATTTTCTGACGATGATTGCTAATATCTGTATCTTGTTCTTCGTCCTGGATACTACTACAATTTTCTGGCACTTCCTCCTGATTAACTCGCAGCTGCAGCCAGAACAAAGAAAGCAAACTAGAGTAAAGCAGGAAACTTTTACAAAATGTGATAAAACTGTTACGAACTTCTTACAATTAAGAGAGGACTTGCTACAGAAATGTTCCCATTCTTACCTTACAGAGAGCGTTCCACAACAGGATTTATCTCATTGTACCCACTGCGTATTCAAATAAAGCGTGGGGATTTTCGTCTGGTTAAATACATGGCTGATGTATTTGAGAGATACCATGTTGTGTTCCATGTGTGTTTTTCAGACTTAAGACAAACAGTTTACGCGTTACTTTGGCCAAGCCAGCATATAGGTAAAAATTACAAAAGCAGACAACTCAAACACTTTTAAATAGTTTCCCTCTGCCTGAGGTCCCCGTCTGTACGGCGTGGATAGCAGCACCTCCTTTTTGCACTTTTGGCTGACTGCCCACGCTGGCTGGAGATCTAGGAAGGGCAAAGGCAGGAACCACCTCTTGCACTTTGCGTGGCACTTCATACAGCGTGGCCCGAGCTTCATTACAGCCTCTCAAAAAGCACTTTAATTTCTAAAACATAGTTCAATTTTATACCATTCGAGAGTTATACTGCTGTTAATCTGGCTGAGTTCTGACTGGGGAGTTCAGACTGTGAGCCAGATTCCTACAGAATGCTGTGACAGTAAATTAAGCCCTATTTTACCAAGAAATCCCTGCAGCATAGCTTTCCCCACTCCCTTATGATAACTGCTGCGCCCTCTCCGTATACGCCGATTGCTCCTGGCTGAGCTTTCTGCTGCCCTCATTTCTGCTTCAGATATTCCTTCGGTTACAAAAGGACCACACAAAGGAAGAAGCCAGAGCAAAAGGTGTCAGAGGAGCTGAGGGATCTTGGGGTGTGATTCTCTATTGCTTTTGCTCTTGTGAAGTCCTTAGGAGTTACACCACTGACGTTCAAACATAAAGATGCTGAGGATCAGGTCCTTCACTTCATCGTAATGCTGTGATCGTCGCTGTGGCACTCTGTGAGGAAGCTCGTGTGATAATGGTGCAAAAGCAGGAGAGTTACTCACCCTGACAAAGCTAGCTGGAAACCAGGCTTCCTTGTCCTCGTTTCTTCCCCACCACCAGTCTTTGTTGGAAGCTTCTAGAACTCTAATGACATCTCCTGCTTTGAAGCCGAGCTCTTGATCATCCATAGTCACATGGTCCCAGAGAGCTTCTGCATAGACGATGCTGCCATCGCTTATCAGCTGAGATGGGAAGAAAATCAGGTTGTGAAGGACAAAAGACACACAATGAACTGCTTATAAATTACTAAAAGAACAAAATGCCTCGCTGGAGTGCCCACGATTACTCCTATTACAGGGTAAAACTAAAATTCTGGATTTTCAGAAATCTATGTGTATATTTATTAGTGAGACCAATTAGAGTCCTGCTCCAGAGCAGTCACATAGGCTAACGAGTTACACATCGAGCAAAGCACCCGCCACTGTGCTCGCCCCTTGGCACCTGCTCCCGGGCACCACCAGAGACCGGACACCATGGCTGCTGGATCCTTCGCTACGCTGGCTACTGCCGCTGCGCTCTTTATTAACACGAAACCTCAGCCCTGTGGAAAACACCACCACCCCCCCGGCCCGTCGTTACAGCAATGCAAAGCCCAGGACGTTACCTCATTAATTGCTAGCTGTTCCCCTCCGGGCTGCAGGTACCTGGGAGTGGCTTGGCAGAGCTCCTCGTAACTGTAGTCTTCCTCACTGCCATTGTCGTCCACTAAGGCCGAAGACTCAGTCCCGCTGTCTGCAGCAACTAAAACAAAGGTGCAACAGCTGTTTGCTTCATTATTTTTATGGTTCTCCCAAAAAATAACAACGCAAGAAGAATCGCTGAGAAGTCACCTTTGTTGTCACGAATACAACGGTAACAGCAGAAGTGGGGGGCCACAGACCTCCTAGGAAAACTGCTTTTCTGCCATTAAATATTTTTTACTCTTCTTCAGAATTTTCTCATTTAGCAGCTGGTGAAACTGAGAAATTCTCCTTTTTGTGCGCAAAACCCAGAACTACAACCATTATTTGAATGACCCGAATCAGAAGGAAGGTCTCGATGCTGTTCCCCCCAGGGCAGACACGAGAGCTCCAGCGGGCCCCCTGCAGCGGGGGGGCTGGTGTCAGTCCCCGGCCGGGTACCCTCACC